>NW_028135115.1:0-126396 GCF_964662115.1 Mustela nivalis
TAATTTTTAATCAACGTGAATTTGCTGCATCAAATAGTTCCTTCTTATTCAAATATAAATATATGAATATATTGATCAACTCACTGGCATGTCTTAGGAGAATGTCATACCTTTAGTAGCAATCTTGAAATCTTGGCCATTGGTTTTGATTTTTGCTTTGCTTTTTATAATTTTAAAAATCCCTCCAGCCTTTGGCTCTCTCTCACCTGAGTGCTTTCAGCTGTTTTTGCAACAAAACTGTCCAGGCATCAGAAACTCTCATTGTTTACAGTGGCGCCGACTTCTGAACACTTTGTTAATAAAAAGCTCTTTTTTTTTCTTTTGGCTATTGTAAATGTGGAACAACAATGAGGTATTTCAAAGAGGTGAACCACACATAAATTTCTCTAAGGGTGGGGTGAGGGTTACTCAAAAAGGAACTTGACAAGGCTTTTAAAGATATCTATAATCATTATAACTTAACGTGACTTATTGTTACTGTGCCCTTAACTGGGCAAACACTTGTTGGCTTCCAAGAAAGACTAACGTAGTTCTAGATGGTTCTAGCGGCCTTCTAGCACAGGGTCTCATGAGGCAGGGATTCTAGCCACTGGCTGTGCAAGGCACGAGGCCTGTTAGTGATTCTATTTTTTTCCTCCAGAGAATGGGCCTTTCCACATTCCAGGTCTTTCTACCCCAATAAATAATGCGGTGATTCTCTTAGTGAGTTGTACTTTTGGTTTAAACAGCCAACTCTCTCTTAAAAAGGACTTTTGTGTAAAGTCCTTTAAAGAAAAAGTCCTTTAAAAAAATTTTTTTTATCTTTTATTTTTTAATCCCATATGTTTACTCTGATCGTGGAACTTTTTTCATTTTTACCTTCTCTGCTGATTAAAATATTCTCTCCAAAATGTCATTTATTTCCAGGTACTTGCACTGTAGACAATCTTTACATATTTTTTTAAAAATCCATTCACGATTCTTAGTGTAAATCCCGGGGATCTGAAAGACTACCATTTGCTATTCATCGAACAGTTACTATCTACACTAAGTGACAGGGTTGTAGAGAACGTGAGCTCACAAGAGATGTAAGCTTTTTTCCACTTTCAGCTACCATGTTCATTTCTATGTTACTCAGAGGAGCCTTCTTTGTAGAAACATATTATCCAATCTTTTATGAAGCTGAATTTAAATTCTGTCCCTTCATTCCCCACAACGCTTAAAAAGCCAAGCAAATTTTGTTCCATTTTTTAAGAGCCCATAGATGGCATTTTTTTAGTGTTGCGTTTTTGAGTTTTCAACACTCTTTATGTTACTTCTACTTCACAGATAAACAATTGCTAATGACAATGTGAACTTCCTACAAATGTGCAATCAAAATCCCTAGGTACACATAACAGAAGTTCTTTGTTCCCTTTAAACATTATTTCTCTCTTGATATGCATTCTTGTTTTGTATTATATTGCATTATAAAGTTTTTTTTTAACAGACTGCATTTTTTAGAGTAGTTTGGGGATCAAAGTAAAATTCCCTTTCCCCACATACACACAGCCTTCCCCATTATCAACATCCTGTACCACGGTGATAATTTTTCACGCTCACTGACCCTACACTGACACATCATTATCACACCAAAGTCCACAGTTTACATTAGAGTTCACTCTTGGTGGGGCACCAGGGTGGCTCAGTGGGTTAAGGCTTCTGCCTTCGGCTCAGGTCATAATCTCACGGTCCTGGGATCGAGCCCCAGACCAGACTCTCTGCTTGGCAGGGAGCCTGCTTTCCCCCAACCCCTGCTTTCCCCACCTGCCTCTCTGCCTGCTTTGATGCCTGTCAAATAAATAAATAAAATCTTAAAAAAACCTTTTCTCATAGAGTTCACTCTTGGTATAGTATCTTATGCATTTTGAAAACTGTGTAGTGATATATATCTAAAATATCATACATATCATACAGAACATTTTCACTGGCCTAAAAATCCTCTGTGCTCTGACTGTTCCTCCTCTCCTAACTGCTACAAACCGCTGACCTTTATGCCATTTGCATAGTTCTGCCTTTTCTAGAAGGTCATATAGTTGGATCCTTGCAACATGAAGCTTTTTCAAATTGACTTCTTTCTTATTATGACGGATTTTAAGTTTGTTCCTTGTCTTTTCATTGCTTGATAGCCATTTCTCTTTATCGCTGAATCATATCCCATTGTTTCAATGGACCACAGTTTATCTATCCATTCTCCTCCTGAAGGACATCTTGGTTACTTCCAACTCTTGGCACATATGGGTAAAGCTGTTACAAACACAGGTTTACATGCAGGAATCTGTGTACACAAAGTTGTCGCTCTTTTGGGTGAGTACCAAGGAGCACGATTGCTGGATCATATGGTAAGAATATGTTTAGTTTTGTAAGAAACTGCCCAACTGTCTTCCAAAGTGGTAGCACCATTTTGGTGTTCTCACCAGAATGAATGAGAGTTTCTCTTGTTCCTCATCGTCAAAAGGATTTAATGTTGTCAGTATTTTGGATTTTAGCCATTCTAATAGATGTGTAGTGATATATCATTGTCTTATATATTTATTTATTTTTAAAAAAGATTTTATTTATTTATTTGACAGAGAGAGATCAGAAGAAGACAGAGAGGCAGTCAGAGAGAGAGAGAAAGGGAAGCAGGCTCCTGCTGAGCAGAGAGCCCAACGTGAAACTCGTTCCCAGGACCCTGAGATCATGACCTGATCCAAAGGCAGCGGCTTAACCCACTGAGCCATCCAGGCGCCCCTCATGTTCTTTTAATTTACAATTCCTTAATTAGACATGCTGTGATCATCACAGCATCTGTTCATATCATTATTGCCATCTCAATATCTTCTTAAGTGAGGTGTCTGTTCCAGTCCTTGCCAATTTTTCAATCAGGTCATTCATTTTCTTGTGTTTGAGTTAATAAATGAATAAATAATAATAATAAATAATAAATAAATAAATAATGAATGAACGAATTTATTATATATATTATCTATAATATATATTATAAATATTATTATATATTAAATAATTTATTAAAAATAAATTTATTAATGAGGCCAAGAATTCAGAATCACAAATACTTCAGAACTAATAACTGCCATCACTTATTGTTATTGTATAAGATTAATCCTACGATCAAGTTTCAATTTTAAATTCTTACAATTTTAAATTCTTAAAACCTTATGAAGAAGCATCATTTGGAGGGAACAGTTTTCATAATTTAGCATCCATCAGCCTTTTTTTTTAGATTTTATTTATTTATTGGACACAGAGAGAGAGAGAGAGAGGGAGATTACAGGTAAGCAGAGAGGCAGGCAAGCAGGGAGGGAAGCAGGCTTCCTTTTGAGCAGAGCCCGATGTGGGGCTGGATCCCAGGACCCAGAGACCATGACTTGAGATGAAGGCAGAGGCTTAACCCACCACCCACATGATGAGAGAGCCCCTCAGGTGCCCCTCATCCATCCGACTTAATTGTTTGGAGGAAAATGTGTGGATCAATAATGCCTTAAGGAGCTAATCTCTCTAAAGGATTTTCAATCTTTACCCCTTCAAGGTTTTTGCACAGTTCTGATAGCCTCTAAACATCCAGCTGATTTCTACAGTGACAGGCCTGTTAAAAACTGTCCGCAAACCAGGAATAAAGCTTGAAACATACCAGTCAAGAGCAATTTTGAGTCTTTTAAGGAATTTATCATCATTTCTTTGTTATGATTCCAGGTTCCTGGGATTGAGTCCCACAGTGGGCTCTCTGCTCAGCAGGGAGCCTGCTTCCATTCCTCTCTCTCTGCCTGCCCCTCTGCCTTCCTGGGATCTCTGTCAAGTAAATAAATAAAATTTAAAAAAAACATATTTTATACCAGTTATTCATGTTTATTAACTAAGATATCACAATACAAATAATTGAAGCAGTTGATCTTTATTAATACCTTCAACAAGATAAAAAAATATGTCATATTTTCTCCAAAAATTTTATATCATCTGATAGGTCAGATATATAAAAAATAACATTTAAAGTCTTAAAAATATCAGCAAATATTTTCATTTAAATGCAAATTTCAAGAAAATCTACTTTTCCAAACACGACTTTTTATCCTATATTTTTTTTAAATTTGTCAATATCTGATAAATTGTTTAGCGAGACTATAAATGTTAGATCGAAAAAAATGATTAATAGATGTAGGTTCAAATTATTATGTTCCATTAAAAATGATTTAGTCTTTGATGAACATCTGTTTGGTAATGTGTTGTATCCAAATATAGTAAATTAATCACATATATAAAATTATAGAGAAATGACACCTTCCATTCCATTATGAGTAGAGCTTTTAAAATGCTATTTGTCACAACCTGTCATCTTCTCATTATGTAGCATTATGTAGCATTTAAAAAATGTATACTCTTCACTTTGAAGTCTTTTAGAAATCTAAAATGTGACTTTCTATGGATTGTGTTTCCATATTCCTTTAATGCCACTTTGAACAAATCCACATGCTTTGATTCAAAGGTAATAAATTCCTCTTATTTGGAAAAATGATGTTTATTTTTGTTCTCTGACCCTTAGCAGGTGGTTTCATTTTAGCACACTTCAGAGTTATAATTTCATGCTTATTAAAAACATTTATTATGATCTACATAGATGAATGAAACTTTTATTTTATTAAATTACTTGCCAAAAACTCTGTAATTTTAAAAAATGTATTTCTTTTGAAGGGTTATTTTAGAGCATTCAGAGAGGATCTAGGAGTGTGGTATTATGCAATTTTTAAGTAGGTTTGAAATGGTTATTCATATGATTGTTTCTTTGAGGCTTTTGCTTATTTTGGGTTTTTTTGTCTTATTTTCTCTTATTTTGTTCATTATATGCTACAAAATATTTTGAAAGTAAATTTAAGGTATGTTTTACATAGTTTATTTTTTGGAAAAAATATTGAAATGACTTATGAAATTCAGTATACTCTCTACATTAATTTATTCTGAAATTTACCAATTGTCTACTGTCTATTATATGGCAGATATTACTTCAGACTACACTGGTAAATGAAATACTTGGCTTTGTAGAACGTTTATTTTAATGGGTGAGACAATTAAAAGCTATAAACCTGAATAAAAATTGCATAGTGCATTCAAAAATGATGAGTGCAATGGGGAAAAAGAAAAATTAGATCAGGGTGAGAAAAATCAAGGTTGCTAGGCAGGGGATGGGGAGGTAAGAATTTTAATAGGAAGATCAGGTTAGTTACAATGAAGCTGACAATTGAACAAACGTATGGAAAGGCGATGAATTTGCCCAGAACTATCAGCAATAAGGTCACTCCAGACAAAGGAATTGGCTATCTTGAAGGCCATAAGGTTGGATCGTGCCTGGCATATCTGAGGAATAGCAAGGAGACCACTGTGAGGGACTGAAGAGTAGCAGGGAAAGAGGTCACAAAGGTTAAATGAGTGGCTAGATCATGTAAAAGCTTAGAAGTCATTGTAAAACGCTGGCTTTATATTTGAAAACTTACTGTGTGATAGAATTTCTGCTAATAACTGAGAGTTCAAATGTCCATAAAATTTCAAGGATTCTTATTCTAGTAAGACAGAATAAAGAAAAAGAGTTCATATTTTCACATGGTGTAACAAATGCTTGGAGATCCAAGTGTAGGAAGCTATGGGAGCACAGAAGAAGGCACTAAAATCACACCAATATATTTGATGACTGTGACTTTATATAAATTTGTATTTTCTAGATTGTTTTTATAGTCATGGAATCACACAGTATATTCTATTCATTGCCTGGCTTTTCTTTTCTCAGCATCATTACTTTGAGAATCTCCAATTGTAAATAGTTCATTTTGATGTTGAATAGTAATCTCTTTAATGAATAGATCATAATTTGTCTTTGCTCTATTGATGGACATTGATGAACATTTCTACTGTTTTCAATTCTTAAAAATAAAGCTGCTATGAAATTCATATACAATTCCTTGTACGAACATAGCTTTTGTTTCTCTTGGTTAAATGCCTGGAAGTAAAATGGCTATTGGAGTAACTGGAACGTATTTTGCATTTAAAAAAATTTTCAAACTATTTTCCAAAGTGGTGGTATCATGATATATGCCAACAACAGTTTAGATTTTTTGTTGCTTCTCAATCTAGCTCAGACGAAGTACAATTAGCCTTTATAATTTTAGCCATTCTAATAGATATGTAAGCATGTCTCATTATGATTTTAATTTGTATTTCTTTAATGTCTAAATGTTGAGAAATTTGTCATGTGCTTATAAGCCATCCATATCCTTTTGGTGACATGTCTCTTCAATAATTTTCTTCATATGTAAAATTGGATACTCTGTTTGGTTTTAAAGGTTTTTTATTTTTATTCATTTTTTAATAATCAGAGTTGATGTCCATTATCAGATATATAATTTGCAAATCCCTTCTCCATCTTTACGGTTTCTCAATGGAGCTTTGATAGCTGTGTCTTTCAAGAAATATGCTACTTCTTTCTTGGTACACGGAGGTATACCAGAACATTATCAATGTTGACCTTTGAAAAGAAAATAAAGGCTTAAGATATATGTAGTCTGCGCTTGTTGGGAGTGTTCTGTAATATCAAGCATAACTTATTAGTTGATAATTTTGTTCAAGTCTTACATATCTTACCAATTTGATGATCATTTGTCTATATAATCTCAAAATAAAGGTGTTGAAACTTTTTTCCATTTCTCTTCTAAGGTAGAAGTTATGATTTTTGTTCTTAGTTTTTCCCTATATATCCCCAAATCTGTTATTAAGTATTAAAAGTCAAGAATTATTATACTCCCTGATAAATTCATCCTTTTACTCTTCTGTAATTTTGCCTTGATCTTTATGTCTGATAATTAAATTTGCTTTAAATTCACTTTTCATTATCTTGATATAACCACCAAAGTTATAGTGTGATTAGTGTTAATATAGCATATTTTTTCTTTTACTTTATAAAGCACTTCTATATTTAATCCTGGAAAAAAAAAAAGCTTTTTAGCTCTGGAAGCATCTTTCTAAATTATTTGTTTTTTTTTTTAAATGAAGCAGTAACAATTTTTGTTAAGGGACCTAAACTGAAAGTAGGTTTATTTATTAATTTAATTAGTAAAAGATTTTATTTTGTTTATTGACAGCAAGAGAGAGAGAGAGAGGAAGCGCACAAGCGGGAGGAATAACGTGCAAAGGGAGAGGAAGAAGCAAGCTCCTCGGGGTGCGAGTAGTCCCATGCAGGGCTGGATCACTGTACACTGGAATCATGACCTCAGCCAAAGGCAAATATCTGCTTAAACAACTGAGTCATCTAGGCACCCCTAGAAAATTTAAAAAAAAAAAGACCTTTTAAAATCATTTTGTTTCTTTTTTTTTAATATTTTATTTATTCGACAGACAGAGAGACAGGAAGAGGAACTATAAGCAGGGCAGAGGGAAAAGGAGAAGCAAGTTTCCCACTGAGCTGAGAGCCTGATGTGGGGCTCCATCCCAGGACCCTGGGATCATGACCTGAAAAGAAGGGACACTTACAAAGGAAGCCACCCAGACACCTCTTTCCTTTGTTTTTAAAATATGGCAACTGATGCTTCCCAGCCATGAGAAGCATATTACCCATTGATTAAATCTTTGATAACAACCTATTTAAAGAGGTGTGTAAATATATACTTACTCAGATTTATACACTTTGTGTTTTCTTCATAGTTTGGGGCTGGACCCCATGGTCACAACACTGCTTCCAGTCTTTGCCTTCCCATCTGTTGATACCAGGCATTTGGTCAGCAAACCAAATTAGTATCATAATTAATAAGCCCTTGGCAACATATCTCTGGAGCAGGGGTTGCTCTTAGCCAAGGCCCAGAGAAGTTGACCTCCCCTCGCTAGTGCTATAGCCCAAAGGACTAGGTCCCTGCCACCAGAACTCAGTCTTACATGTTATGCTAAGCAGACAAAACCAAAACCGGAGAGCTCCGACAGCTTTCACTGGCATGCCTCATCTCCCACTCCCTCGACGTCCAGGCAGTACCAGATGCCAGGGAGGGGTCTTGGTCCAACATATGGGAAGGAAGGAAGTAGCCATGAGCAAGTATCTGCCTCTCTGTGCCTTTCTTTCATGAGCAGGTTGTAAGGAGGAGGAAGAGGAAGGGGAAGAGAGGTGAACTTCAAGGGGTGAAGGCCTCAGGTAGGCAGCTGGCTCCTGCCAGTAGGAAAGGGGCAAAGGAGAAGGCAGTGAGTCTTGCAGGGAGGGTGGGGGGTAAGGGTTACAGGTTATGATGGAATCTGGACAGGAGTAATAGGGATACTAGTCATTTGAGTCCACCATTGGCAAGCTGGGCTGGGTGTCTGGGCAGATAGGCCTCCCTGGGCAACGGCACATGAGAGAAGGTGGAATTCTTCTCTGAGGAGCAGGTGGAGCTTTGGGTGTTGGGAAAGCATAGACAGTATTGTTCCAGGGCCAAGGACAGGTCCGGGTACTCCTGGTTGAAGGTCAAGGCCACAGTATGATCCAGGTCTTCTACCAGCAGCTTGAAGGTACCACATGCCAGCCACCCCTCATTATTGTGTATAACTCTCTGGTGCACTTATTGGCTTATCCATCAAATGACTCCTTCAGCAGCTTGAAAAACACCTCCACAGGCACTCTAGGTTATGGGAGGCTTCCAGAGTGAAGATTTTGCACAGGATCACCCCAAAAGACCAGAAGTCACTCTGGTGGATGTAGATCTGGCCAAACATGGCCTTAGGGATCATCCACTTCACAGGCAGTCCACTGTTGGTTGTCTTTTTATATAACTGATGTGGTGATATCTCTGGCAAGGCTGAAGTCTGAGATCTTCATCATGTTGTCCTTTGTCACCAGTACTTCCCTGATGGCCAGGTTTTGGTGTATGCACTTCTTGGAGGCAAGGTACTCCATGCCTCAGGCTACCTGGTAGGCACAGGATGCCAGGTCCTTGGAGGAGAGTTGCTCTGCTGCATTGTGGCTGATATTGTAACAGTACTCCAGGTCAGGAGGCCTCTGGGCCTGCAGGTACTCCTGTATGTTGTCTTTGGAGGCATATTCCGTGAGAGTGTACGAAGGACAATGGCAAGTTGTACCATAACTTAACCATCTCAGACTAGTGTAGTGTTAAATTTGTTTTTCTCAGCAATATTTTGGGTCACTTACCACTTTTCAAGGATTTAAAGTACTATCATTTTACTTAAAACTGTGAAATTTGGTCAGTGTTAAATTTCAATTTATGTTAAAACATTCTGTAAACTGTGTTAAACTTTGACATTTCTTCCCTCTGTTCAGTGAATAACACTATATCATATTTTGAAAAATACACTAATTTTCATTTTGAAAAATATCCCCTTTTCCTCTTATGGTAATTATTGATATGAATTAATAGTAGAATTTGATATGGTTCCATATGACCATAAATACTTTATCGTATTTTATCAAATTTAATAATGAATATAATGTACTTCTTTGGACAATTTTTAAAGACCAGTCTACTCTTAAAAAAAAACAAATGGAGACGCACTTCTTCAGTTCACACAAATTTCATTTTATTATATATAACCTCAGATAAATTTCAACAAATCATAATTTATTAAAATTATGTCTACTTAAAAATCTCATAGAAGAGTAAAACCATCAAAAATAAAAATAAACACACACAACACACACACATCACCCATGTATTGGCAAATCACAATTGCTGTAAGAATACATTAGACATTCCACAGTTAAGGGCTTAAAATTTCCATCAGTGACAAAAAGATTTGTATCCAAATGGACTGATTTTCCAGAATCCAAGAAAAAGTCTCCTAGGGTTTATTTAAAGATAAATATTTGAACAAATACTTCTTAAATTTAGGAAATTCAGAACATACGATTAAAGAATATTTGCAGTGCAGACTATATTCAATCCGTCCTTCAAAATGTGCCTTTGAGTACATAATTCTGTTTTCTCTATCTAAATTGAGCTGTCCTCCAAGCAAGTTTTCTAAAATGTGTGTCTCTGTGTGATAAATGTTCTAAGACCTAACATGCTTCATTGTATTTTTACTGTGCTCTCAAATTTAATCAATAATTTGGCTTGATGTATAATATCTAGTTTCAAATATCTTTTCCACCTATACAAACACCCAGAAGTCTCCTTTATATGCTACTACTATTGAGAATTCTGCTGTCAGTATTATTCTTGTACATTTTAGGTGATCTGTTCTTCTCTTGGGCATCATTTATGCTCTTCTCTGTTTTTGATATTCTTAAAACTCACCATAATATATATGAGTGTTTTTTTTAAAGATTTTATTTATTTATTTGACAGAAAGAAATCACAAGTAGTTGGAGAGGCAGGCAGAGAAAGAGAGAGGAGGAAGCAGGCTCCCCACCAAGCAAAGAGCCCCGTGTGGAACTGGATCCCAGGACCCTGAGATCATGACCTGAGCCGAAGGCAACGGCTTAACCCACTGAGCCACCCAGGCACCCTATATGAGTGGTTTTTGGTGTGTGTGGTTTTTGTTTTGTTTTGTTTCTGATGTCTCATGTTTGGCATCATTTTAAGTCTGGTATCTTTTATCTTTCTTTAATTCTCCAAAATTTATCTCAGTACTTATTTAAATATTTTCTTTATTTTTTTTCTCTTCTGCTGCATTTGGGCAGAAGTCATTAATTTGTTTGTTTGTTTGTTTTTCCCAACTCACTTATTCATTTTACAGCTATATTCATCTTAGTCTCCATTTATTGTATTCTTTATTTCAACAATTTTCACTTAATTTATATTCACAGTATAGTATCTTTCTTTTCTTTGTATATGTATATCATTATTTTATCATATACTTTTAAGCTATTTTTTTAAATATTTTATTTACATATTTGACAGTGAGAAATCACAAGTAGGCAGAGAGGCGGGCAGAGAGAGAGAAAGGGAAGCAGGCTACCTGCTGAGCAGAAAGCCTGATGTGGGGCTTGATCCCAGGACCCTGAGATCATGACTTGAACCGAAGGCAGCGGCTTAACCCACTGAGCCAACCAGGTGCCCCTTTTAAGCTATTTTTTAAAAGTACATTTTTTTTTTAAGATTTTATTTATTTATTTATTTGACAGAGAAAGATCACAAGTAGACGGAGGGCAGGCAGAGAGAGAGAGAGAGAGAGAGAGAAGCAGACTCCCTGCTAAGCAAAGAGCCTGATGCAGGATTTGATCCCAGGACCCTGAGATTATGACCTGAGCTGAAGGCAGTGGCTTAATCCACTGAGATACCTAGGTGCCCCTACGCTATTTTTTAAATTCATGTTCCAATAATACTTGGATTGCCATATAAAGTTAACCACATCATCTTTTTTAGGTAAGTAATTGTACTTTTTATGTGCATAGTTATTTTGGTCCATGAGTTCAGCTCCTCTTAGGTTCATCAAATCTCTGTAAAGTCTGGGTATGCTAAGATTTTCTAAGCAACAATAAAATACATTGAAACCTGGTAGCTTAATTGTAATAATGTTTTCTTTCTCAATCATTCACAATAGCATTACATTCTGAGTAGCTTCTTTTTTTTTTGCAGCTATAGTGTTTGGAAAAACTTGAATTGTGATATCACTGTGATAATGTGAATTAGTCAGGGTTTTTCAGAGAATCGGGAAGAGAAAAAAAAAATGAAGATATTCTCCAGGGCCAACTCTAGAAGTGACTATTAAAACATCTGTCCAAATTCAATTGAACAAAACTCAGAAATGCCATCTCCAGTGAAATACAAAGAAGATTATATATAGTTCTGGGCACACACATCTCATTTGACCCAATGATGTACATCAATGAAAGACTGAAGGCCAATCACCACTCCATGGTAGAATTTAAAAATAAATTTACTAATGAGGCCAAGAATTCAGAATCACAAATACTTCAGATCTAATAATAACTGCCTTCACTTGATGTTATTCTATAAGATAAATCCTACGATCAAGTTTTAATTTTAAATTCTTAAATCCTTATGAAGAAGCATCATTTGGAGGGAGCAGTTTTCATAATTTAGCATCCATCAGCCTTTTTTTAAGATTTTATTTATTTATTGGACAGCGAGTGAGAGAGAGAGAGATTACAAGTAAGCAGAGAGGCAGGCAAGCAGGGAGGGAAGCAGGCTTCCTTTTGAGCAGAGCCCGATGTGGGGCTGGATCCCAGGACCCAGAGACCATGACATGAGATAAAGGCAGAGTCTTAACCCACCACCCAGGTGATGAGAGAGCCCCTCAGGTGCCCCTCATCCATCAGCCTTAATTGCTTGGAGGAAAATGTGTGGATCAATAATGCCTTAGGGAGCTAATCTCTCTAAAGAATTTTCAAGTCTTTACCCCTTCAAGGATTTTGCACAGTTCTGATAGCCTCTAGACATCCAGCTGATTTCTACAGTGACAGGCCTGTTAAAAACTGTCCTCAAACCAGGAATAGAGCTTGAAACATACCAGTCAAGAACAACTTTGAGTCTTTTAAGGAATTTATCATCATTTCTTTGTTTTTGGTTCATATCCGAAATAGTTCTACATTACACTTGCATAATTTCTCCAGAGCTGCTTTGAAGGAGGCATTCAGTTCCAGCTAGTTCCGTATTTTTGCAAGAAATATAATTCTATATAAAAAAAGAACATATTTTAGAGCGCCTGGGTGGCTCAGTGGGTTAAAATCTCTGCCTTCGGCTCAGGTTATGATTCCAGGTACCTGGGATTGAGTCCCACAGTGGGCTCTCTTCTCAGCAGGGAGCCTGCTTCCATTCCTCTCTCTCTGCCTGCCTCTCTGCCTTCCTGTGATCTCTGTCAAGGAAATAAATAAAATTTTTAAAAAAACATATTTTATACCAGTTATTCATGTTTATTAACTAAGATATCACATTACAAATAATACAAACAGTTGCTCTTTATTAATACCTTCAACCAAGATCAAAAAAAATATGTCATATTATCTCAAAAAATTTTATATTATCTGATAGGTCAGATATATATAAAATTACATTTAAAGTTTTAAAATATCAGCAATATTTTCATTTAAATGCAAACTTCAAAGAAAATCTACTTTTCCGAACACGACTTTTTATCCTATTTTTTTAAATTTTGTCGACGGATAAAATGTTTAGCGAGACTATAAATGTTAGATCGAAAAAATGATTAATAGATGTAGGTTCAAATTATTATGTTCCATTAAAAATGATTTAGACTTTGATGAACATCTGTTTGGTAATATGTTGTATCCAGATACAGTAAATTAATGACATATATAAAATTATAGGGAAATGACACCTTCTGTTCCATTATGAGTAGAGCTTTTAAAATGCTATTTGTCACATCTTGTCATCTTCTTATTATGTAGCATTTAAAAAATGTATACTCTTTACTTTGAAGTCTTTTAGACATCTAAAATATGACATTCTATGGATTGTGTATGGATTCATTTATTGCCAGTTTGAACAAATACACATGCTTTGATTCAAAGGTAATAAATTCCTCTTATTTGGAAAAATGATGTTTATTTTTGTTCTCTCACCCTTAGCAGGTGCTTTCATTTTAGCACACTTCAGAGTTATAATTTCATGCCTATTAAAAACATTTATTATGATCTATATAGATGAATGAAACTTTTATTTTATTAAATTCTTTGCCAAAAAATCTGTTATTTTTAAAAATGTTTTTCCTTTGAAGGGTTATTTTAGAGCATTCAGAGAGGATTTACGAGTGTGGTATTATGCAATTTTTAAGTAGGTATGAAATGGTTATTTATATGATTGTTTCTTTAAGGCTTATGTATATTGTCCATTATATGCTATAAAATATTTTGAAAGTGGGGCGCCTGGGTGGCTCATAGGGTTAAAGCCTCTGCCTTCGGCTCAGGTCATGATCCCAGGGTCCTGGGATCGAGCCCCGCATCGGGCTCTCTCCTTGTTGGGGAGCCTGCTTCCTCCTCTCTCTCTCTCTGCCTGCCTCTCTGCCTACTTGTGATCTCTCTCTGTAGAATAAATAAAATCTTAAAAAAAAATATTTTGAAAGTAAATTTAAAATATGTTTTACATAGTTTATTTTTTGGAAAAAATATTGAAATGACTTATGAAATTCAGTATACTCTCAACATTAATTTTTTCTGAAATTTACCAATAGTCTACTGAACCTATTATATGGCAGATATTACTTCAGACTACACTGGTAAATGAAATACATGGCTTTGTAGAACTTTTCTTTTAAAGGGTGAGACAATTAAAAGCTATAAACCTTGATAAAAGTTGCATAGTGTATTCAAAAATGATGATTACAATGGGGAAAAATAAAAATTAGATCAGGGTGAGAAAAATCAAGGTTGCTAGGCAGGGGATGGGGAGGTAAGAATTTTAATAGGAAGATCAGGGTAGGTACAATGAAGCTGACAACTGAACAAACGTATGGAAAGGTGATGAATTTGCCCAGAACTATCAGCAATAAGATCACTCCAGGCAAAGGAATTGGCTATCTTGAAGGCCATAAGGTTGGATCATGCCTGGCATATCTGAGGAATAGCAAGGAGGCCACTGTGAGGCACTGAAGAGTAGCAGGGAAAGAGGTCACAGAGGTCACATGAGTGGCTAGATCATGTAAAAGATTAGAAGTCATTGTAAAACTCTGGCTTTTATATTTGGAAATTTACTGTGTGATAGAATTTCTGCTAATAACTAAGAGTTCAAATGTCCATAAAATTTCAAGGATTCTTTTTCCTGTAAGACAGAATAAAGAAAAAGAGTTCGTATTTCGCATGGTGTAACAAATGCTCGGAGATCCAAGTGTAGGAAGCTATGGGAGCACAGAAGAAGGCACTAAAACCACACCAATATATTTGATGACTGTGACTATATATAAAATAGTATTTTCTAGATTTTTTTATAGTCATGGAATCACACAGTATATACTATTCATTGCCGGGTTTTCTTTTCTCAGCATCATTACTTTGAGAATCTCCAATTGTAAATAGTTCATTTTGATGTTGAATAGTAATCTCTTTAATGAATAGATCATAATTTGTCTTTGCTCTATTGATGGACATTGATGAACATTTCCACTGTTTTCAATTCTTAAAATAAAGCTGCTACGAAATTCATATACAAACCCTTGTACGAACATAGCGTTTGTTTCTCTTGATTAAATGCCTAGAACTAAAATGGCTATTTGTGTAACTGCAACATATTTTGCATTTAAAAAATTTTCAAACTATTTTCCAAAGTGATGGTATCATGATATATGCCAACAACAGTTTAGATTTTTTGTTGCTTCTCAATCTAGCTCAGACGAAGTACAATTAGCCTTTATAATTTTAGCCATTTTAATAGATATGTAAGCATGTCTCATTATGATTTTAATTTGTATTTCTTTAATGTCTAAATGTTGAGAAATTTGTCATGTGCTTATAAGCCATCCATATCCTTTTGGTGACATATCTCCTTCACTTCCTGGGTCTTTATGCAAATAACATGTCATAAATGAGATATAACCACGCAACACAAAATAAAATTAACTTTCATCCCAGCATTCTCCAATGGCTTTTACCTTTCTTGTATTTCTTTGTAACACTTATCACCATAAACCATCAATGATTATTCTATTACTGGTTTATTTCCTTATTGGAGACAGAGAGAAAGAGAATTGGGAGGGGGCGCAGAGGAAGAAGAAAACACCCCACTTCCTAGACAGCCTGCTGGGGAGTTACATCCCAGGACCCTGAGATCATGAACCAAGCCAAAGGCAGTCACTGGATGGACTGAGCCACCGAGGTGCCCCTCTATTATTGGTTTATTTCACTATTATATTTCAAAAGAATGCAAGCTCTTTGTGGTCAGGTATTTTATATGTTTTATTAATTGAAGTAGTCTCAGAAAGGTAGCTGGCAGATTGTAAGGGATCATTAAACTGTACTTTGTTGTTATTATTTGGCTCCTTTACGGGCTTTACCTCTTACGCTAGAAGTCTATCCTTCAGATGTAAGCAATAAGAATAGAGCCCTGCTGCCTGTTCAAATGAGTAAAAAGCCTGTATTAAGTGGATATTTTAAAAGCTAAATGAATGGCTTAATAGTTGTATATAGGGGGAAAGGGAACATATTTTCCACGGTTTAGAAGTGGAGTTCTTTTATAGAGTTCTTGTACAAGCCTACACTATTGAACAATAACGGGCAGTTGTACATTACAATTATACAAAAACGTTGGTAATTTATATCCTTTTTTTGTAATTCATGACTGGATCATTTAATTCCTTAGGAGCATTATAGCATTTCAACTTTTCATGTTCAATAAACTTATTGGGGTTGCTACCTTTTTATTCAAAAGGAGAAACAGTCATGATTTCATCTAAAGAAAGTGTTATTGATTGTGTTGTTTTCTAGGAATGAGTCGCACATGCTAGTTTAAAAGTTTTGTTAAATTCCCAAGTGTGTCACCGATAAAAGCCTTTTGTAGATTAGTAACTTGATCAAAACAGAAAAGTTATGTAACACTCAATTGTTAAACTATCTTTGTTTCCATCTTTCATTGTAATAACACTCATCTTAACTCTATTTAAGACAAGTCATCGCCAGATGGCTTTCTGGCATTGAGTGCATGATATGAAATCTAGTATAACTAAAAGTTTTTGGTTTTAGTAGCCTATAAATCAATTTAGAAAAATATATGTATTTGAATATAAGGTAAAGTTTTAAATTATTTGGCAATAGTAAACTAAACTTTTTTTTGTAAATTTTTATTTTCTAAAATTTCATTGAGCTCTTTCGCAATAAGAAACAAGTTACAAAAAATTAAGGTTTATTTATCCCAATTCAAAATTATTAGGAATATAATCATAGAGGTTGAAGTATTTAAAATATGGAACCCCAAATATTTTATTAGGTAAATTCTTGAATGCTGAGCATTCACTGTTAAAATATACTACTACTATTGATAGACTGGTAGAAGCCTAAAATCAAATATTTATTAAATATTTATATCCATATCTTTTCATGGCGTGGTAATTCATTTCTCTAGCATTAAATAAGATTCCATTGTTTGCATGTACTACACTTTATTTGACCTTTAACCTATGGAAGGATATCTTGGTTGCTTCCAAGCTTTTGTCAGTAATGAATAAAACTACTATAGACATCTTTGTGGGTATAGATTTCATCTTCTTTGGATAAATACCAAGAACTGCTACTGCTGAATCATCTGGCAAGAATATGTTTAGTTTTGTAAGAAACTGCCAAGTTGCTTTCTATTCTTTATTCTCAATAGACATGGAAGAACATTCCTGTTGCTCCACATCCTCACCAACATTTCGTGTTCTGTTGTCAGTGTTCTGGATTCTGGGTATGTACTCGTGTCTCTATTTTTGTTTTAATTTGCATTTTCCTGATGACATATGATGTGAAGCATCTTTTTATATGCTTATTTGCCATCTGTAATATTTTCTTTTGTGAGGTATCTGCTAAGGTCTTTGGCTCATTTTTAATTAGGTTCTTCCCCCATTGTTGAGTTTTAAGGGGTCTTTGTGTCTTTTTGATTAACAGTCCTTTGCCAGATGTGTATTTTGCAAATTTTTTCTCATAGTCTGTGCTTTGCCTTTTCATTCTCTTGGCATTGTTTCACAGAGTAGACATTTTTAAATTCAGTGCTTGTGCTTTTGTAGCTAAAGTTATTTCCAAAACCAAGGTCATTTAAATTTTCTTCTATATTACCTTCTACATGTTTCATGTTTAGGTTTATAATCCAATCTGAGTTAATTTTTGTGAATAGTGTATGATATCTGCCTGGATTTTTTTATTTTATTATTTTATTTTATTTTTATTTTATATATTTACATTTAGCTTCACCATTACTCCAGAACCATTTGTTTAAAAGGTTGTATTTTGCTCTCTTGTATTGCTTTGCTTTTATATTAAATAATAAATATAATTGATAATATATATTCAGTTCCTTTAATCTAGTCTTTCTGAGGTATTACAATATCTTGCATACAATTATCATTATGGTAAACTTTTTTAAAAAGATTTTATTTATTTATTTGACAGAGAGAGATCAGAAATTGGCAGAGACACAGACAGAGAGAGAGATGAGGAGAAGCAGGCTCCCTGCTGAGCAGAGAGCCCAATACGGGACTCGACCCCAGGCCCCTGGGATCATGACCTGACCCAAAGGTATAGGCTTAACCCACTGAGCCACACAGGTGCCCCGTCGTTATGGTAAACTTTGAAGTCAGTCCTCAGTCTTTGTTCTCCTTCAACACTATGTTGACTATTGTGAGTCTTTGCCTCTCCATATAAACTTTAAAATAAGTTTGTTAATATTAAGCAAAATGAGACCTCAAGGATCTGAGAGAATGTCTAAGAAGTACTTGATACATCCCTTGGGTATGGTTTATTGAAGTGTCCACCTGTCTGAAAGCTGGGGAATCTAGATAAGGGAGGGAAAATTAGTTATGATAAAACATATCAACAAACCTCAATAAATTTTGTAAATTAATTGTCATGGCTCATATACAATATGACCAACAGAGGGACTATCAAAAGGAAAGCATCAGTTATGTTTATTGTGAAATTTTTTAATCAAAATAAAGCAATGAGAGGGGAAGACACAATGAGAAAATTACCATTTTTTAATCGGTAAACTTCTTACCAAATAGAATAGGTTTTATATTCTAAGTAGTATATTGAAAAGTATAATATTGGGGTGCCTGGGTGGCTCAGTGGTTTGGGCTGCTGCCTTTGGCTTGGGTCATGATCTCAGGGTCCTGGGATCGAGCCCTGAATCGGGCTCCCTGATCCGCAGGAAGCCTGCTTCCCTCTCTCTCTCTCTCTCTCTCTCTCTGCCTGCCTTTCTGCCTATTTGTGATCTCTGTCTGTCAAATAAATAAATAAATATTTTTTAAAAAAGGTAAAGAAAAGTAAAACATTAAAAAATAAAATTTTATTTTAAAATAATTATGTAATTTTTTAAAAAGGTTAAAAATAGCAGAACCATTTTTCTTATATATGGAAAATACATTGTATATATATATCTATCAAAAATACTTGTTGGGCGCCTGGGTGGCTTAGTGGGTTAAAGCCTCTGCCTTCGGCTCAGGTCATGATCCCAGAATCCTTGGATCAAGTCCCACATCGGGCTCTCACCTCAACAGGGAGCCTGCTTCCCCCCTCTCACTCTGCCTGACCCTGCCTACTTGTGATCTCTGTCAAAGAAATAAATAAAATCTTTTATAAAAAAATTTAAAAAAATAACTTTCATGTCTGGAATCAGGAGCATATGGAAAAAAATAATATCTGAGGACAATACTTCTGCCATGTTTTGTGCCTTGTTAATATTTTTAAACATTCAGGCAACTTTTAGCTTTATTGAAATACCTGCTAAGATACCAGCAGTGCCTTTTGGAGCCCTATGACTATAAAAAGTAATTGCAAATATTCAAAATGTTTACTATGGTGTCACTATATAGGGCCACCACCAAGTATGTTTCACAAGTAAGCATATCTGTTACTCTTCCATAAGGCAAAAGGGCATGTTTTCAGGAGTTCCATCTGCTGTACCAGGAGGTGAATCAAGTAATGATTTTTGTCTATAAAATAATTCACTTTTCAATCTAACATTCCTCATTCCACATTATAATAATAAAAACTAGGAGGAGACTAAAACAAACAAACAACTACAACTATAACAACCAGCTTTTCCTTCAGTGGGAGGGTAAATAGAACCTTATGATTAGCCTGAAATTTATTTTTAAATATTTTTAAGATAAGCGTTTTTGTTAGAAAACCATATATTTTATATAGCTAAGATAATAACAGGCACAGTTTTATTAACTTCTAAAAAGTCTACTTATTTTTATTTATTTATTAACTCATCTCTTTATGAAGTAGAAAATGATCACACCTATTGTATCTACCCAAGTTTGTATGCTTTGGTTATTTTATGTTTGCTATTTCCTTGCTTAGTTTTTACAATAGTTGATACATAATAGTATCTTTAAGTGCATCTACGGTTTCACAGAATTTGTTTGAACTTCATAAAAATGTACCATACTTTTTGCACTGTCCTTGTTTTACTTCTCTATTAACTTTCCAAGATTTATTGACGTTAGAGGGTGTAGCTATCATTTATTTTTATTCCTCCATAATGCTATGTTTACAAATTTGTATTTATCTGTACTTTTAAAAATATCTTAATTATATACCATTTCTCATCTCGCGTAACACTCACCTTACTTCTACACTTATCAGATATTATGTAACTGAAAACCACAACTCAGCAACAAGATAGCTCCATTTTTCAAAATTAAATGGCTTACCAGAATTCTTTAATTCTATCCTTTATTTGTATTAGATGACCCTTTATTCTGGTATTTGGCATTGTTCATATGGAGGAAAGCTTATAAGTTGATATTCCATCAATAGAAGGATTTATTATGATTGATTAATTATTTTCATTTAGAATGCATAGAATATGGTTGATTTAATATTTCTTTCTTACTCTCTGCCTGGAACATAGCCACTAAAAAATTAAGTTAATTACCCAGACTTTAAACTGCATATTTATAGGATAACATACAGAACTCTTCTCAGATTGGAACACCTGGGTGGCTCAGTCAGTTAAACGCCTCAGCCTTTAGCTCAGGTCATGATCTTAGGGTCCTGGGACTCAGTTCTGCAACAGATTCCCTGCTTAGCCGGGAGTTTGCTTCTCCCTCACCCTGCTGCTCCCCCTGCTTGTGGTCTCTATCACTCTCTCTCTTACAAAAAAATAAAATTAAAAAAATAAATTCTTCTCAGATAGCTAATATAGAATATTGTCTTTGTATTCATCAAAGGGAAAGTGCCATATAATAATGAAATTCAGACTACTTCAAATTCATTTTTTTAACCAGTAAGAAAGTATTGGAAACAAGCCAAAAATGTTTTTAATGAATTAAAGAAGTAGATTGATTTTCTATATCTTAATGTTTCTAAAATTAATTGCAAGGTTTTTATACTAGATATCAGTGTAAATATTCATTATACAAGGATATTCTAAAAATAAACCTGAGAAAACTACTTAACATATATGATGACCAAAACAAGTTTGACAAAAGTCAGTTTGGGAAAAACTTACAACACCTACCACCTGAAACTCTTGTTCTATAATTTAATTATTTTAATTTACAAAAATACAAAAATAATATATCAGAGTAAGTATAATGATAGCTTTGAAGGTATGCTCTGGTTGTGCACTGTTTACTATTTAAAGGGGAATCAAATATGTGATGCTTATGGTGTGACTGTATTAAAATTCAACAAGTTCAGAAGCATACGAGGAATAGAATAAAGACAAAAGATGACCCTTACTTATCCTAAAGATAGACAATGGTATATATGTGCTAGTTGGGGAGAGAATCCAGTCCGTAGATGGAGGATGTGGTAGTGGAAAAAAAAAGACACAACGTTTTGGTTGAACGTTTAGCACTATATTTTACAAAGTGAAATTGTGTGTTAATAGCCTTGAATAAAATCCAAAAACTATTTTCAATTCATTGAAGATTATTTAGGAAAAACTTGAAAAATACAACTTGATAAGGATTCCAATAAAAGATTCATAAGCAATACAAGTTTCAGAATTTTTAGTATATTTAACCTAAAAAGCCATTTGATTTAAATTAAAGAGAATTCTATTTACCTGCCACTTAAATAAGAGGAAATTATTTGGTTTTGTAATAAGTTAATAAAATAAATTAACATATCTTGAGAAAACAGATATGCACACTAAGTTAAAAATAATAGTGCTTAAGCTGTTCAGCAAACATTTGTAAAATTCCTTGCCATCAGCTAGCTCTGGAGTTCTGCTAGGTGAGTAAGGCCATGTATGTTACTGCTCAGAGTACTGATGCAAAGCAATTGTCCCCTTCGCATCCATTTAGTGCCGTTTATATGTCATGCTATGTTGTTTAGAGATACATAGATGGCCCTACATGAAGGCCTTTTTTTGTGTGTATATGGGTGACTGTGATTTAACTTTCAAATCAGATGGCTCCTGATTTACAATGATTCAACTTATGAAATATATGGCAATGATGTGAAAGTGAAAGTGATTCAGTGAATCTGAACTTTGAACTTTGAATTTGGGTCTTTATAAAAAGGGCCAGTGACATGTGGTATGGTGCTGTCTTGTGATGTTGAGCAGGGGCAGTGAGCCACAGCTCTCAGTCAGCTAGAAGATTACAGGGGTGAACACTTGATATTCTTACAACCATTCTATATATAAACATTCTTCTTTTTTTTAGTGTAATATTTAATAAATTGCATGTGATACTTGATACTTTGTTATAAAATAGGTTTTGCTTAAGATGATTTTGCCCAAATGCAGGCAAATGTAAGTGTTCTGAGTATGTTTAAATAAGCTTAAGTAAGCTATGATATTTGATAGTTTAGGGGTATTAAATGCATTTTCAATTTCTTATGGGTGTCTCTGTACATAGCCCCCTTGTAAGCTGAGGAACATCTCTATATGTATATGTAGCCTTGGTATGGCTTACATATTATTGGCATGAAACATCTAGAACAGTACGTGTGCCATATAATTGTCTACAACATCAAACAAGTTTCTTGAAAACTTGTGCCAAAGGGGTTATGTCTTTAAGGATTCTTATTTCAGAAGGCTTCTCTCTCTCAAACGTAAGATTTTTCAGAAGGTAAGTGAAAATCTGACCAAACTCAACATTTTTCCATTTTCCCTAGTGAGCAAAGATAGCTAAAATCTATCTGCCATTTTCAACACTGTACTCAACGACTGTAATTCTAATTTAAGAACAGATTATTTATATCAAAACCACATGTTGGCCTAATCTTACACAATATTCATAAATCTCACTCAGAGCCTTGGACACTTTTATTTGTTGAGTCTATATGGTACTACGGACATTCATCTTTTTTGACCTCATAGCTTCATGTAAGTCTATACTTTTGAAAATACATGCATCATAGTTCCATTGTAAAATGTATGGGTTATAAAATGGGCTATGCTATCAAAATGGTAATAAGAACATACAAATGACCTGATGTAATGAACTGGACCAGATTGCCAGATATCACATTTCATACCAGAAAGATTCAGTGGTAAGTTTTAATATGGCCAGCTACACTTCGACTGAATTATAACTCATTTAACTTCTTTCTTTGTGTACAGTATTATACATTAGTCAGTATTAGAGTAAATAAGTACTTTGGACAGATGTAAATATGCTGTAATAAAAATGTTTTTCTTCTTTCTTTTAGTCCTTTTCACTTGTGAGACTAGCCACAAATACCATGCCTCCCCCAAAATAATTTGCAATCCAAATTTATCTCTAAATGAATTTATTGCACAGAAAAAATATATATATATATACACTTACAGTAGACATGTTCAAGAATAGTTACACAACAGCAGGGCCCTAAAGGTAAGCAGTATAGTTGTTTGTTTTGTTTTCTTTTTTCTTTAAAAAGAAAGAGGTTATGTGAAATATTGGAATTTTATTTCGAGGCCTAGTATTTCAAGACAGTTAACTACACTTACGGTGTCAACAGCCTCTTGTTGGCAGTATGATTTTATTGGCTCCATGGAATAACAGCAAGAATTTACTATTGCTTCTTTCTTTATGACACACACAGAAAAAAAAATTGACACATTTGCTCAAGACCAACCAGAATCATTTTAACCTATCAAAATGGATGGGAGGCCTTCACTGCCAAAGTCACTGCTGGGTTTTCACAATTCCTTGCAGACAATCTGCTACTCCCATTATGATAAAGGAGAGAAGAGTCATAATCAGGGAAGAAAGCTAGATTAATACTTGGAATTATCATTGAATTATTTAGCCTGCTATAGGATTATTATTATTACTGTCATTTGATAATTTTCTCTCATTTTATTAAACACAACTGTGAGTAATTACCCTACCTAATATTTCTCTGTATTGGCTGACTAGCTAGCAAACATTCATGAAAATATCCATTAGCCACACATATAAAATCCTGCATTATGATGCTGTTGAATCAGAACATACCACTACCTGATCCTGTAGCTCTTTGAGGATTTGCAAATCAATTAATTCTATGTTTGTTGGATTTTTCCCCTACAATTAGAAAATTTATAATAGAGGCCATGAACATTATTAGTTTTACCATTTTAAACCAGCAATCACACTTTGATTTTTACAACAAAAGCAGAAATATAAACACACACATTTGGATCAGTTTTCTGTTAGTCTGTCTGGACTTCAAAATCCTATTCGTCATTGGGGTGCCTGGGTGGCTCAGTGGGTTGAGCCGCTGCCTTCGGCTCAGGTCATGATCTCAGGGTCCTGGGATCGAGTCCCGCATCGGGCTCTCTGCTCAGCAGGGAGCCTGCTTCCCTCTCTCTCTCTCTCTCTGCCTGCCTCTCCATCTACTTGTGATTTCTGTCAAATAAATAAATAAATAAAATCTTTAAAAAAAATAATCCTATTCGTCAATATAATGCACACCAAAGTTCTGGAGTAAACAAGAAATTAGATGGCACCTGAACACTTGGTTTAATATTCTCCAAAGGACTATGCAACTTATTTCTTACATTATGACTTTGTTTTACAAAGATCCACACTTTTATAATGTTAGTATTTTTAATAATCAATAAAGTCAATTAATCATGATTAAAAATCAAACTTAAAAATTTCTACTTTTTGCTTTTGCCCCCTCCATTTAGAACTTATTTATAGCCTGATAATTCAAAGGTCCCTATGTTTATGAAAATCTGGACAGAAATAGCTCTAATATCCCATTCAGAACTTGATATTAATCTAAGTCTTTTGGCTCCATTTATCCTGAGAGCAAAGAGTAGGACAAAGGATTTGAGTACTGTTAGTTTATCTGGGAGATTATCCAAGGTAGAAAAGAATGGGAAAGTGATACAGTGAAGAAGCAACTTTGTCAAAGAGGTACATTGTTGATATAATTGTTGTGGATAGAAAATGAAGGCTTGCTTTTACTGAAAGGTCCTGAGAAACTTCTTTAAGTTGTCCTCATGAAGACCTGAAAACTGACAATTTTATCTATGGTTCTTATTTCCACTTCACTGAGAGCTGTCCTCAGAGGACATTAACTCTCCTACAATTTTGGGTTGTGTTGGACACATTCTAAAATGAGAGATAGAGCATGAGATGCTATCAGTGTTAAGTAACTGCAATTTCACATGGAACTATCCACCACAGGTTTGGCTATAATCAGGTGTGGGGCCTTGATATCAGCGGGATTTTGGGCAGTATCATTTTAGGTTAATCATTACATATGAAATTTCCAAAAACTTCAACTGATGAAACTTTGATTATTAATCTATAAATATAACAATAAATCTACAGTATTCAAATTATTTTTATAGAAATACACAGACAAAGCATCAATTGATTAATATTTAAATGTTACAAAATACTGAACTGAAAGAATTTGGTCATATAACAACGTGTAACAAGTAGAACTTAGGTTTAGGTTAGAACTCAGGATGCATTTGAGACTCAGTTAAGAAATTGAATGGAGGGATGCCTGGGTGGCTCAGAGGGTTAAGCCACTGTCTTCGGCTCAGGTCATGATCCCAGGGTCCTGGGACCGAGCCCCAAATCAGGCTCTCTGCTCAGCAGGGAGCCTGCTTCCTCCTCTCTCTCTCTGCCTGCCTCTCTGCCTGCTTGTCATCTCTCTCTGACAAATAAATAAATAAAATCTTAAAAAAAAGAAATTGAATGGATGTCTGACTATCTTATAGGTTTGCTAAAAATCAGTGACTTTGTGTTCACGTGTGGCTATGCAGGAATTTTTAACTTTCTCTAAGAAGTTATTAGATTTGATTATATAATGGCAGTAAAGGATGGGGAAAAGCAAAGTACAAACCCCATAAAGACAAAGACACTGAGTATGAGAAAAGAAAATAGATAAGAAGAATCAATGCATTTGAGGAAAATGGGAATTGAAATACACAGTGATTGTTCATTTTTTTAGATGCAGAAAACAAAACTAGCTTGCAAGAAGGAAATAACAGAAGTCCTGTTGTGATGTGAGACAGAATCCTGGAAAAGGCAGTAACGTGGAATAAAGGAGAGGGAGAAAATATCAGGTAATTTGGATAGGAAGGAGTTAGGAGGTAATTGCTTGATAACTTTTATATGGCCCACTTAAATGCACAGATTTCTCTTCTTTAATTTATATGGAGAACAGGGTGTCCTTTCTCTTCCCTTTCAGAGCACCAGAGGTGTACTCTTTCAGACTGAAAACCTGAAAAGCTCAGGACTCAGTTGCTTAAGCACAGCTGAGAGAACATATTTCAATTAAGATTTACATATTGCTGTATGTAGTAGACTGTCAAAAGTGGTTTTTTGGCCATATTTTTTCATTTAACAAAAGACTACAGAGAGTGTTTTCTGGTGTTGGTTCAGAGTGTCCATCCCTCTGAACAGATTTTTCTCTCAATGTCCGGGGCAAGAAATCAATTGTTACATATGTATTCACTAAAAAAGCAGCTGGAAGATGCTGAGCACTGTGGCCCATGAGATCAAGGCACCAGAACACACTTGTGAGTGGTGTGCTCCCAAGGCTGGAGGAAAATTCTAGAATAAAGTGCTCATTAGAGAGCCATACCTTTTCTCCTGTTTCCTTACCTCTCTGCACTACCCTCTTGTATCCACAGCATTGGAAATGCTTTTAGCAACACACCACACTGAATCACCACCAATTATGTGATTCTCTTGGTGGAAAACCAAACACTGTGTAAAAACTGTGGTTTTCTAGTTCATGCTTCTGGATGGAAAATAATTCAGAATAAGCTGATAGGAGTAGCCAAGAGAGATTTAATCTTCTGTTTGGAAAAGGGCTTCTATATAAGTGAGTAGAGGAACCTTTAAGAATTATTCATGTTTAGGGGCACCTGGGTGGCTCAGCGGGTTAAGCTTCTGCCTTTAGCTCAGGTCATGATCTCAGGGTCCAGGGATCAAGCCCCACATCAGGTTCTCTGCTCAGCGGGGAACCTTTTTCCCCCTCCCTCTTTCTGCCTGTCTCTGCCTACTTGTGATCTCTGTCAAATAAATAAATAAAGATTTTTTAAAAAAATACTTATTCATGTTTACATATATGCACCAGAATGCTATGTCCCTTGTCAAATAGGCTTCAAATCAACAAAAATGATAATATTTTACTTAATAAGTTTTTTAATTCCTCTATTAACATTTTGGAATACATCATTTTAATGCACATCTGCAAATTTGTAATCACTTCATGTGAGACAAGGAATGCTTAACAAGGCAACCAGGGGCACCGGGGTGGCTCAGTGGGTTAAGCCTCTGCCTTTGGCTCAGGGTCCTGGGTTTCGGGTCAGCGTCAGGGTTACGTTTAGGGTTAGAGTTCGGGTCAGGCTCCCATTCAGTGTCAGGGATAGTGTTAGGGTCAGGGTCCGGGTCATTGTTAGGGTCAGGGTTAGGTTTATGGTCTTTATCTGGGTCAGGTTCAGGGTGAAGTCTAGGGCCAGTGTCAGGTTTACGGTCAGGTTCAGGTATTGGTTTAAAGTCCAGATTCGGGTAAGGGACAGGCTTATATAGTGGTCATTGTTAGGGTCATGGTTAGGTTTAGGGTCAGGGCCAGGGTCAGGTTTAGGGTCACGGTCTGGTATAGGCAAAGTTCAGGGCCCGGTTTAGGGTCAGCGTCTGGTATAGGCAAAGTTCAGGGTTAGTGTTATGATCATAGTCAGGTATAGGGTCAGGGTTATTGTTAAAGTTTAGGGTTAGTGTTAGGGTTAGTGTTAGGTTGACGGTTAGGGTTAGAACTTGTTAGGGTCACAGTTCGTGGTAGGGTTAGGGGTAGTGTTAGGATTAGGTTCAGCGATAGGATTCGGGGGAGGGCCCGTGTTAGTGTAGGGTTAGGGTTACATTTAGGGTTAGAGTTACGGTCAGGCTCACAGTCAGGGTCAGATTTAGTGTTCAGGTCAGGGTCGAAGTCACTGTTAGGGTCAGGGTTAGGTTTATGGTCATGGTCTGGGTCAAGGTCAGGGTGAAGTTTAGCGCCAGTGTCAGGTTTAGTGTCATGTTCAGGTATTGGTTTAAAGTCCACATTTGGGTCAGGGACACGGTTATGTAGTGGTCAGTGTTAGTGTCATGGTTAGGATTAGGGTCAGGGTCAGGGTCAGGTGAAAGTCATGGCCAGGGTCAGGTTTAGGGTCAGGCTTTGGTTTAGGGTCAATGTTCGGTTCAGTGTCACATTAGGTTTTGGCGGTAGGTTTTGTGATTGGGGTTAGGTTTGGAGTTAGAATTAGGGTTATGGTTAGGGTAGGGTTAGACAGCGTAAGGTCAGGGTTAGGGTTTGGTTTAGGGTAGGGGTTATTGTTAGGGTCAGGGTCAGCGTTAGGTTTAGGTTCAGGGTCCTTATTAGGGTCATGGTTAGAGTTACCATTAGGTTTAGGGTTAGGGTCAGGATCACAGTCACGGTCAGGGTTAGGGTTAGGGTGAGGGTTAGGTCAGCGTCAGGGTTAGGATTAGGGTCAGGGTCAGGGTCATGTTTAGGTATGAGTCATGGTTACGGTAATGTCAGAGTTAGGTTTAGGTTCAGGGTCCACATCAGGGTCAGTGTCAGGCTTAGGTTTAGGTTTAGGGTTCAGGTCAGCATCACAGCCAGTATCAGGGTCAGGGTCAGGGTTTGGGTTTGGGGCAGGCTCACAGTCAGTGTCAGGATCAGGGTTAGTGGTTACTGTTAGGGTTAGCCCCTCTTCTGGGTCATGGACCCATCCCTTCAGGGTCTCAGGATAAACCCTGGGCAGAAGGGTGTAGACCCTACACCTGATCCCACTTAACCAGCCTTAAACTGGGGTGTGAACATGACTTGCCCACCAGACATCTAACCCCTCATCAGCCTGATCCTGCTTGGGGCATCTCCACCCATGATGGCATGGCCAGGTCCTCTTTACACACAGACACACAGACACCCAGAGGCACACACACACACACACACACACACACAAACACACACACACACACACACACACACACACAGAAAGAGATATGCGGAGGAGACCTAGGGCTACACTGGTAGTTCATAAGGTGTGGGCCTCTCTGACTCTGAGCCCCCTGGTGTGACCTTTTGATTTTATTAGCCAAAGGGCCTGAGGCGTTGGGGAAACCTGATATGACCTGCCAGGGAGGGGACATGTCTGACGGGCCAGCTCTCTTCTCCCTGCATCCTCTTGGCTTCAGTACAGCAGAAGAACATGTTGCTTCCTTTAGGATGTGCCTAGAAATGAGCTGGGCAGGGGGGTTTTCTCTGTAATGGGGTGCCTGGATACGTGGGTTCCAATTCCGTTGGGCTCTGTCGTCTGGGAAGTGAGGTCACCACTGCCTGGGGGCTCCTTACCAAACTTCCTGCTGCACCAGAGCTCCCTGAGCCGCCGGTCCCCAAGCTGCTCAGGGCTCACAATCCACTCAATGCAGTGCCCCTCCAATGACACCCATACAGCCTCCCACCTGCCCCTAGGAGGCCTGGGTGCAGCTGTTATCCCCGCTAGAGGGAACAGAGCTGGGATTAGACTACGTTAGTGTTAGGGTTAGGGTTAAGAAATAGTTAGGGTCAGGGTTAGGGTTAGGGTTAGGGTTAGGGTTAAGAAATACTTAGGGTCAGGGTTAGGGTTAGACGTCGTTGGCGTCAGGGTTAGCGAATGGCTTAGGGTATGGGGCAAGGTTCATGTCAGGGTCAGGGTTAGGTTTGGGACAGGTTTAGTGTCAGGGGTAGGGTCAGGGTCTTGGTTAGGTTCATGATTATGGTAAGGTCAGCTTTTGTAGGTTCTGTTTTAAGAGTAGGTTCAAAATCAGGGTTAGCTTTAGGGTTATGATTCTGTTCAGGCTCACGGATTGGGTCAGAGATAGGTTTACAGTCAGGGTTAGGGTCAGTGTTAAGGTCAAGGCCAGGGTCAGGTTTAAGTTTAGGGTCTGATATAGGCAAAGTTCAGAGTTCGGGTTATGATTAGGGTCACCGAGAGGGTCAGGATTATTGTTAAGTGGGGTTAGGGTTAGGGTTAGAGGTAGGTTGAAGGTTAAGGTTAGACCGGGTTAGGGTCAGTGTCAGGGATAATGTTAGGGGTTAGTGCCCGACTAATCTTCCAAAAACACACATTTTCATGTGCCGCTTTTCAAAACTAGCTTCCTGGCTTCCTGTTGCCTGAAAAAATAGTCTCAAATGCTTTTGTCTGGCATTCAGGGCTCTCTAGGATGGGCACTCTGGCCAACACATCACTGCTCATTTGTTCCACCACACACAAGTGGATCTCGGGCTAGTTATTCAGAGACCCACCTCCTCACCGACCCAGCAAAGGTCTCGTGCATCTACTAAACTCACGGCTCACTCAGTGATGTTCTCAAAGGCCATTAGTGGGTGACATGCCACTGCTAGAGTCAGGAGCCAGTGTGAAGTTGCCGCTGCCTAAGTGCATGGACTGAAAGCGGGAACGTTGATTCTCCAGGAGAAAACTGGGGCATTGTTATGAGAAGGCAGATGGCAAAACTACCCAGGTCCCCTATGACTGCTTTAACACACTCTGGACAAAATTGAAGGAGACAAGTGAACGTATTAACTCCCACTTAGGCTGTAGAATATCTTCTTCTGGAACAAACCACTTAGCTCCAGCTACTTTTTTTTTTTTTTTTTTTAAGATTTTATTTATTTATTTGACAGAGAGAGATCACAAGTAGGCAGAGAGGCAGGCAGAGAGAGAGAGACAGGAGGAAGCAGGCTCCCTGCTGAGCAGAGAGCCCGATGCGGGACTCGATCCCAGGACCCTGAGATCATGACCCGAGCCGAAGGCAGCGGCTTAACCCACCGAGCCACCCAGGCGCCCCAGCTCCAGCTACTTTTATAAATAGATCAGACCCTGTCCAGGAGCCCACTTAGCTGGGTTCATTTGTATACAATGTCCATACCCTCAGGAATATTAACACTTTATCTCAGATTGCATTAATTTAAATAAAACTTAACAAAAATGGTGTGAAATGAACAAAAACACCATATTCTGTGATGAATCAAATGAAATACATTTTCAGTTGCTGTTTTCCCCATTTAAAGATAAAATTTCTGATAACTGTCATTATTTGTGAAAAGACACAAGACCAACAGTTTGTGTGCATGTGTGTTTTGGTTTTCGGTTTTTGGTTTTTTTCTTCCCCTTAAGGCTATAGCCATATTGTCACTAATAAAGATCTCAAATTTGCCTGGAAGCTTTCATGGCAAATTGTCAGTCTGAGGGAAGTCACCATCCAGCCAAATGGCTTTATACATCATCAGTGCCTTTCTTCCACACACATTCTCTTCCTGGTTTAGACATTAGTTACCCTGGTTCTACAATGACACAGTATTTGCATCTCTCTCCTGTCCATAACTCCTAAAAGTTGGGGACCTCTCACTTTGGTTTCCCCAGAGCATGACATTTTATTTGGTGCTTGGGGGGCAATGGGCAGTTCAAGAAGTATGTTAATACTATCACTCAATGTCTTGATCCATGCTATGCACCAACAGTGTAGTAAATATCGTTCATTTCTTGTAACAAAGGCAGTAGGAACTTCTCCCAAGGGACGGAATTCCAAGGACAGAATGAAGGCAGAAAGGGAGCTGGTCTATTTGGACCTACTTTGTGAGAGACACTGGTTTAGATATTTATATGTATACATTATACCACTGAACTGTCACAATCCTGCAAATTCTTACATGCTTGGGTTTCTATGTAGCAAGTTTAGCAAGCCACCCAAATTCACAGTGACAGGCCCGTGAGTCAAATCCAGCATGCTTGACTCCATGATTGTCAAGTCCACTAGCCCCATATATCATGAATCTGAGATTCATGAGTGTGTAGGTGCTATCAGGAAATGTCAAAAATGCCCATTTCAGAGACACATGGATGGCTCAGTTGGTTAATTGTCTACCTCCAGATCAGGTCATAATCCCAGCATCCTGGGATCGAGTCCCCCATCAGGCTTCTTGCTTACCAGGAGCCTGCTTCCCACTCTGCCTGCCTCTCCCTCTGCTTGTGCTATCTCTCTGACAAATGAATAAATTAAATCTTTTGTAAAAATCTTGTTAAAAAGGCCCATTTTAAAGAATGTTTTAAAACATTGTTTGGACAGCAATAGAAGCGAAAGCAGAAAGACATAATGTAACGACAGATAGTTTATGTGGGAGCCCTTTGGGTAATCTGGTGGATGAATGTTTTTAAATTAGTTTTTCGTGGACATGGGGAGTTAGAGAGGAGAAGGAAGGTGGGAGAAATTGGAAGGGAAGCTGAACCATGAGAGACTATGGACTCTGAAAAACAATCTGAGGGTTTTGAAGGGGCGGGGGTTTGGGAGGTTGGGGTACCAGGTGGTGGGTATTATAGAGGGCACTGCTTGCATGGAGCACTGGGTGTGGTGCAAAAAGAATGAATACGGTTATGCTGAAAATCAATAAAAAATAAATTTAAAAAAATTAGTTTTTTGTAAACTGCAAAAAAAGAAAAGCACTCCCATTTATAGCGTACACTTTATGGTTGACAAAGCACGTGCCAACAATAAAAATAATGAGGGGTTACCGTTACAATTCATAGAAAAGGAGGTATAGGGAAATTGAATGAAAGGGAATAACAAAGTAGGTTCAGAAGTCCATCTTCCTTGTAAAAAAAATTAACCTGAAAGTGCGTTTCTGCCACCTCTCTCCTGTTTGATCTGATAAAGAATGACCACGATACAGGAATTATAGTTCGGGGTTTTGAAAAGCATAATAGCTTTATACCAACACTTGAGCTTTTATTTTTTTATTTACGTATTTATGGCTAACAAGATAGCTCGATTTGATATGCGGTTCCTGACAACCAACCTCAGAAGTAATTCCATCTTCATGAGAAGTCAGAAAGAACCACAAACCAAACCTCAAAATAGATTCAAAGAGAAAATAGTCTTAAAAAAATTTCCCTTCCTAAAGCCTCTCCGTTCGGCTCAGGTCATGATCCTAGGGTCCTGGGATTGAGCCCCATGTCTGGCTCTCTGCTCAGTGGGGAGCCTGCTTCCACTTCTCTCTGTGCCTGCTCTCTGCCTACTGGTGATCTATGTCTGTCAAATAAATAAATAAAATCTAAAAAAAAAAATTTCCCTTCCTATCAGAAGCAGACCAAACCACTAACAAATTCCCCAGAAAGCTTCATCTAAAAGGTTGTACTTTCTTCAAACACCCAGCAGGACCTTCTTCTCTGGGCCTGGTTTTCTTCAATGGCCTATTCCAGAGAATAAGACACTAAATTACTGAGTGCCATGGGCCTCAGAACCATGAAAGAGATAATCAGAGGCACAAAGCAGGCCTCTGGTCACCAAGAGGGTATGTAAATGTTTGCTGCTTTTATGCATTTTTCAAAGCTGAGTTTTTATCTGGAGGCCGTTCCTTTATGATAAATTGCTGATACCGTATAGTAAAAGCCATTAAATGATCTTCTACAAACCATTTCCTATCTTTGCATTCTCATGTGCCAAGATAGACATGGATTATTTAAATCCCTGAAGAGAGTGCTATTGCATTTAAATTGCCTGTAACCTTCGTGCAATAGATTTATGGTTGATGATAGATTTAGTTAAGAGATAACTGTTTTAAATATTTATTCTCAGTAAAGGATTTCAACCCATGCTCATTTAAGTAAGTTGGTGCATAATCCCTTTTCTATGAAACCATAGTGCAAGGACCAATGCCGTGCTTCCCAGAGAACCCCAAGCTCTTTTTCTGGAATGGCCATATGCCTATGTACCAGGCGTCCTCTTTTCACTCGCTTTGTGGAGCACCTACCATGGAGGTCATGTAATAACCAATGACCAAAAAACAAACAAAAAACCCAAACATCCAGGTCGAAGTTATTCGCGCCTGCCATCATGCAAAGGCAGAACCTGCCTGAGGGATTCTCAGTTTTTCCGCCCCCCCTCCCCCACCCTCCCCTGGCTCTTCCTCTCTCCACATTCACATGCCTTCTGGCCTCCCTTTCCTCTCCTCATTTTCACTTTTATTAAATGGTTTTTTTCTGCATGTTGTCCCGCAGAGCGATTTCATGAATGAACATACAGGAAACTGAGTCGGAGCCCAGCTGTGGAGGCCTTTCATTAGAATGGTCTCTGGTTCTAGCCTCAGTTCAGAATACTGTGTGTACCTGAGGACCGAGTCCAGATGTTTCTTTCATCTCTGACTTGAATTTGAAATCCTAATGTCACTATGACCTGGGAAGCCGAGGTCCACAGCATCTTCATCTGAAATTCCACTAGAGCTCCCATTTACCTAGTGCCCAGCCTGAGTCTGTTTTCCACTACTTCAGGGTTCTAGAAGTTCATGCACTGCCCACCACTGACAGTAGGGGCATCTCTCTGTCCAGATTTTCCCTTTACATAAGGAGGTCAGTTACAGGAGATTAGGGCCCACTCTAACCACCTCACTGTAATGTGATTGCATCTGTAAGGACTCTAGTTCCAAATAAGTTCACGTTCTGTGGTACCAGAGATAAGGACAGCAGCAAGGTTTCTGGGGGAAATGCAGGTCAGCTCTTAACAGTCCACTCTCTGGCTCCCCAAATTCGTGTCGTTCCCGTGTGAAAAATACTTTCACCCAATGCCCTCCAAAGCACTAATCATCCCAGAATCAACTCAAAATCTGAAATCTCATCTGTCCTCCTCCACTGAAAGACCCTGATCTCACCCAGACCATGGGACCTGAGGACTGCATCCAGAAGCCACAATCTCCTGGTAAAGCTGCCCATCAGGTCCTGATATCACCCTCATTCGTCCCAGCAGCTGAGGGCCTACAGTTCCCAGAGACAGTTTCTCAGAGAAAGTTTGAAGACCACCTCAGAGGACGTTGTTTGGGAGTGGATGAAGCGGGAAGGGGGTCAGAGCCTCCTGCCATTCCCAGGGCACCCAGAACCCAGAGAGTGAGGCCTTGGGTGCTTTCTAGTGACAGATTCAAGGCAATTTTTCGACTTTGGGACTTCAGAGCTAACTTAGTTTTCATTTGTGATTATTATTTTTGTGGGGGGGCCATAGCTTTTCTTTTGACCTATGGCTGTTTTCACTCCCGGTTTTGAAGAAGCCCCTAAATCCTAACCCTGTTGAGGACTCTGAAAGCTCTCAGAGCAGCAGTAATGGGGGACAGTGTGGACACATGGTTTGGTTTCTCCTCTGGCCTGATTCTGCGGCAGCCCCGCTCTGTCCTCCTCAGACTTCAGAGCAATAGCTGAATAAGTGGAGAAAGGACCAGGGGGTCAGGAAGGTGGCCACCGAAGAGTGACTTCTCTGGAGGGTGGCTGAGCTAGCGAGTGAGCGTGTTAGTCCAGCTCTGCCTGCAGTCTGGATGGAGCTGAACAGGGGCCAGCGAAGGGGAGGAGGAGCAGAGAGCGGGGACAAAGGGACCAAAGAGGAGATTCAGACGAAGGGAAGTAATTGTGAGGAGAGAAGAAACTCTAGAAGACAGGCATGTAAGAAAGGAAAAGGGATGAATTGGGCATCAGGAAAGGGCACCACCAGGGATGGAGAGAGGGGAAGGGAAGAGGGAGGGAGGGAGGAAAGGGGAAAAGAAGAAGGGAGGAGTCAGCAGGCCAGGGCTCCCCCTGAATCTGAAGAAGAGGTGGCTGGTCCAGCTTGTCAAACAGGATGCTCACTCTTTGGTCCCAGTTTCTGCTCCCAGTGCTACTGGGCTTTGCAAGGAAGGCAGGATGTCCCCTGGGACCCACTGGAGCCCACTGGAGCCCACTGGAGCCCACAGGAGGGTGCGAGAGGTAAGATGCCACCTGGTCCTGTCCTGAGCTGCTCCCAGCTGCTAGCCTCACCACATGGTGCAAGAGGTACCCCAGAACAAAGGACACAGGCCTGCATGTCTGCCGGTGGCCCTGGGCACTTAGCTCATCGCAGTGAACCACACAGCCTCCTCAACCCAGGCTTTCAAAGCCTGCTTCTTCGTTCCTGGCTTTCATGTCTGTATGAACATGAGCCAGATCTAACTCATCTCCGACAGACAATTCTGACTCACCCCGTGTCAGATTTTTATTAGTGGTTGTGATAGAGTAAGATAACAATGCTCCAACAAACCGACTATTTCCTTCCACATGACCTCAACAGTCTTATACATTTTCATAGCGAAAAAATCTTGTCTCCTTCCATTAAGCTCATAATGTGGTCTAATAGTATACATGTGCCTTCGTTAGATGCGAATCGATACAGAGGTCCTTTTTTTTTTTTAATTTTATAAGATAAAGTCAGTGAACACATCTAACTTGACGAATACGTCTCTAAAATGTCAATCCAGGCAAAGCTTTTTCTGCCTACAGTTTGGAGGCTACGTGGTGACATTTTAAAAACGCTGTCAGTCCCTCAGTGAGGCTTTAGAAGCTAGCCAGGGCTTACTACGTGCCAGGCACTGTGTCAGGTGTTGGAGCTAAACGGATGGAGAGCTTGGAGGCAGGCTGGGGAGGGACATCCGTGACACAACCACAGCTAGAAACGGAGGCCAGTGCTAGAAAAGAGAGAGCAGGCTGCATGGAGAGTGTGTACCATGGGGCTTGTGAGCTCACGAATAAGTGGGAGTAACTGGAGTGGTGAGATGGGGGAGAGGAAGAGGGTCTTCCCATCAATGGGAATCACGTGTGCTTGGAGGCAGGCACCATGAGGGGTCTCCACAGGAAGAGGGAGGCAGCGTGGTTGAAGGGCAGAAAGACAGGGCAGAACAGGCATCAGTCAATTGGAAGGGTAAGAAGAGACGGATGGGAGGATTATGGATGCCTTTGGAGGACTGAGAATTTGTTAGAAGATCAGTGCAGTTTTCTATGGAGACAAATGCCAGGAACTGATAGGTCTTTGAAAGGTCACTCTGGCTGCCTTTTGGCAAAGGGGTTGGTAAAAGGCACGTGCAGGTGTGAACACACCAGGTGGGAGGTGAGTGCAGGAAATCAGGTGAGGGAGCATGGGAACTTGGTCCGGGGGTATATAAGGGAAAATAGCCTTTAATGAGTTCCACAAATTGGCACCAGCTGTAGCTTCATTACAGCCCTGGAAGGAGTAGGTGGGTGTGTCCTGGAGGTTACAGAAATTACATGAGAAATGGAAGCCTTTTTAGATCTTTTTTCCAACTAGAGGAACTCTCACCTTATTGATAGAATTCCAGAGTGGGAACGGATGGACATGAGGACATCTTTGAAATGTCTGAATATGTTCTTCGACATCTTTGCAAGTGACGAGGAGACCTTGACCTTAGGAGGCCTCAGCCTTCTTTGTAGCCAAGAAGATTTCACCTACAGATTTGGGTTCTCCCTTTTAAAGTCAAGAAGACAGTCCTTCCAAAGGACACCTCCTATCATTATACACTCTCATCATACCACACTTGCTGGGATCTCCAAGACCCTCTGTTCCAGGTTGTGAGTATCCACTTTGGCCACGCTGGTCTTGCCAAGAACACCACCACAGGAAATCTAGAGCCTGTAGTGCTATTAATAACATCATCTAAGACTGTCTTTGCTGCCCTCATGGCCTCTTCCCACCATGACTCACTGAAGCTTTTTACACGTTGTATCCATTAAGCTATAGTTCCCAAAGCTCATCTTCTCTAGTGCCATTAATTTTTAGGGGACCAGGCAAACCTTAAACTTGTCCCCCTTAATTAGATCCCTGTGCCCCCACAATCTCTTTGAATGCCTTTCACCATGATCCTTGAATGAGCTCTGAGACCACTGCTGCACTGCTGGTACCTAACACTTCTTGGCACCTTGTCTGTTAGTTCTTGGAAGAGGAGGTGGCTATGGAGGTGAGTGGGCATGGGAGTGGGAGGATTTCTCCCTTCACTTCCTTTTTTGTTTTTTCAAATAATGGGTTTTGAGGGGGAGGGAAAGGTTAACCAATTTATTTTCCATCTCCCATTGATAAAATGTTTACCACTCCCCATTGAAAGAATTTAGATCTTTCTTTAGAATCTCCAGGAAAATCTCCCAAACCCAGCCCACCACCATGTGGATTCAGCCATCTTCTGATTCACCTCCAGATTGTATCCTCCTAACTGCTCAAGCCACAGGTTAAGGGCGAAATGTTCAATGCCCAAGCAATTAAGTGGGGAACACGTTTATCTAAACAATTGCATGCAGCTCTGTATCTGCATACAGGGGGTCTCTCCCAAGACTTTCCAACCTCAGCAAAACAAGAAAAAGCCCCAGCGACCTGGGGGTATATATCATTCATTCATTCCTGTGTTCAACACTCATGGCGGATCCCCACCGAGACAGTGGGAGAGCAAGGACAGGAGCAATCCCGGAGGCTGAAGTCTGAGGAGGATTTCAAATTCAAGTCAGAGATGAAAGAAACATCTGGACTCTGTCCTCAGGTACAGGCAGTATTCTGAACTGAGGCTAGAACCAGAGACCATTCTAATGAAAGGCCTCCACAGGTGGGCTCCGACTCAGTTTCCTGTATGTATATTCATTCATGAAATCGCTCTGCGGGTCAACATGCAGAACAAAACCAATTAATAAAAGTGACAATGGGGAGAGGAAAGGGAGGCCAGAAGGCTTGTGAATGTGGAGAGAGGAAGAGCCAAAGGAGGAGGGGGGAAGGGGGGGTGGAAAAACTGAGAATCCCTCCCTGTGCTCCTTGCTGCCAGGGAGGTCTGAGGGACTAGTTTCTACCTGGGATCCCAAGTCCAGTACAAAAGTGGCGGGGCCACAGCTCTGGATGAGGGAAGGGGGTCCTCGGCACACGCGCGTGGGGGTGCCAAACGAAGGGGGCTATTGCGCTCGCTGCGGGGGGCACCGCGCCTGGCTCCATCCCCAGCCCGACCCCGTGGGGACCCGGGTGCGGCGCGTCGTCCGGGGTGGTCCCGCTGCCCCGGGGGTCGCGGGAGGCTGGGTCCCGACACCCCCGCGAGCTCGCGGCCCGCGCTTTCTGCTCCAGGTGAGAGCGCAGCGCGGTGTCACTTTACCTGCTGGCAGAGGGTCGTCCTGAGAAGCCATGGGGCAGGGCGGGGCAGCGGGCCGGGCGTGGGAGCTGGACAGCGTGGCCTCAGGAGCTGGGCTGGAGCCCGGGAGTGCTGGTGTCCTGCAGTGCGGACTGGGCTGCAGCAGAGCACAGCGGAGCTGCGCGCCCCTCCTCCGCCAGCTCCTCCACCTCCTCTCAGACTCTCCGCTGCGTCCTCCGCGAGCTCACTCCCGGATTCTGCAATTAGCAAAGCCCCTTCTCCGGACCGCCCACGCCCTCGCCCACCTCCCCCTCCGTCCTGAGGCGCTGCCCGGGGCAAGGGCACCGGGAAAGCCCGGGGGGCTTGCGAGGGTGGCCAGCGCCAGCGCTGAGCGGCCTCCTAGCCTGGCTCCCCGAGCGGGTGTCCACCTGCTGCCTGGATACAAAAAGATCATCAGCCCTAAACCCCGGCAGCACTCTCGGGTCACTTCGCTGGCTTCCTGATTGTGCCCAAAGCCGGGAACCAGCTTCCCCAGCACAGGCCTGGGCTGAGATGCTTGCCCGCCATCTGTTTAAGCAGTCTCCTCCTCTCCAGGCAGGGTCCGCCATTGCATGATGGCACCCACGAATCACTTAGACCTGGATGTTTTGGTTTTTTGTTTCTTTTTTGGTTATTGGTTATTCCATGACCTCCATGGTAGGTGATCCACAAAGGGAGTGAAAAGAGGACGCCTGAGGCATACGCATATGGCCATTCTAGAAAAAGAGCTTGGGGTTCTCTGGGAAGCGTGGCATTGGTCCTTGCACTATGGTTTTGCTGCATCAAATAGTTCCTTCTTCTTCAAATATAAATATATAAATATATTGATCAAGTCACTCGCATGTCTTAGGAGAATGTCATACCTTTAGTAGCAAACTTGAAATCTTGGACATTGGTTTTGATTTTTGTTTTGGTTTGATTTGGTTCGGTTTTTGTAATTTTAAAAATCCCTCCAGCCATTGGCTGTGTCTGACCTGAGTGCTTTCTGCTGTTTCTGCAACAAAACTGTCAGGGCAGTGAAAACTCTCATTGTTTACAGTGGCGCCCCCTTCTGAACACTTTGTTAATAAAAAGATTTTTTTTTTTTTTTTTTGGGGTATTGTAAATGTGAAACAACAATGAGGTATTTCAAAGAGGTGAACCACAGGTAAATTTCTCTAAGTGTGGGTGAGGGTTACTCAAAAAGAAACTTGACAAGGCTTTTAAAGATACCGACAATCAATATAACATAACGTGACTGATTGTTACCGTGCTCTTAACCTGGCAAACACTTGTTGGCTTCCAAGAAAGACAAACATAGTTGAGATGGTTCTAGCGGCCTTCTAGCACAGGGTCTCATGAGGCAGGGATTCTAGCCACTGGCTGTGCAAGGTATGAGGCCTGTTAGTGATTCTATTTTTTCTTCTGCAGAATGGGTCTTTCTGCATTCCAGGTCCTATCTACCCCAATAAATAATGCGGCGATTCTCTCAGTGAGTTGTACTTTTGGTTTAAACAGCCAACTGTCTCTTAAAAAGGACTTTTGTTTAAAGTCCTTTAAAAAAAAAGTCCTTTCAAAAAAAATTTTTTTTTTAATTTTTATTTTTTAATCCCATATGTTTACTCTGATCCTGGAACTTTGTCATTTTGACCTTCTCTGCTGATTAAAATATTGTTCATCATCAGCACCTACTGCTCTCCTCTCCTGGTGGTCTCTCCGGAAGGGGTCTTCTCTAGCTCTTCTAGCAGAGGATGGGCACTTCCCCTCTACCCCTGTTGCCAGACCAACCTTACCTATCCTGCAGGGACAGGTCGGCCTGGCCTTTTATCTGTTGTTCTCTTCTGAGTGGTTAGTTTTTCATAGATACCGTGCTTTGCTTTTGTCAGGATTTACCCTGGACTATCAAAACCCTTATCTTGTGCCAGTGAATCCTAAGAAACAGACCTGATGAGAGAACCAGGAACTCGAACAGATCATATTTATCCTGAATGTTCCGTCCAAAATGAAGTATACATTTCTGAGGAGCCTCAAGATGTCTTAGAAGGGAAGTTTCACCAACTCTGTCACGAAGGGGCATCAATTCTGATTCTGTGTCAATTTTCCTACTTTCCCAGCTAGTAATTCTCTTCCTCAGAAAGCCCACTCTCAACCATTTCCTCTCTCAAAGGCAGTTGCTCTTCGAGTCTGCACATGGCACTTGTGGCCTGCTTGTCGTTGGCTACTGCCCTCTGTACCTTGGGTCTAACAGCTTCGGGGCATCAAGATGAAATCGTCTCTTGTTCTAAGACTTAATATAGTTTGGGGCACATGGTAAGCAATAATCACTTTTTTAGTTGATCCAAGTGTTCGAACTTTCTTAATTATTCTAGTACCACAGTTTACTTGTTCTAAGATTTGTCCTCCCCCCCCCATTCTAATAACTCTTGCACTTGATGACATATCCTAGTTTAACTGACAGCATTTCTCTTTCTTAGTCGAACATAAACTATAGTGCATCTTACCCTTGATGAAAGCTAGGTTGCAATTAAATACTCTATTATGGTTACGATTCTGATATTTGAAATCCTCCGGTAGCTCCCTGTGCCCCCACAGTGTAGTACCTCACCTTCTCGGCATAGTATACAAACCAGCTCACCCCCAGTGTTAACCCCGGGGCTCAGCCTCCATCCCCAGGTGATGCTGCCAGATCAGCTGCCCGTTGTCCTGAACTTGCTGTAGATTCCCGAATGCACTGTGCTGCCTCCTGGCACTTTGAAAGTGACACACTCATCCCCATTCTTCGCTTTGCCCTTGTCTATCACCTCCCCTCAAAATCTGTTCCTAAGTGCCTTTTCCCAGCTCCAACCTACGCTTGGCAGTCTTTTATCTCCCTGTGGCAAAACCTGTCACACTGCACCATGGACATGCCCGTTGTCCCCCTGAGAAGAGAAAAGGGACAGTGAGGGCCCCCCAGCATTTGCAGCTCTAGTGCAGAGCCCCATGCCTGGCTTGCAGGAAATGCCAGATCATGAAGACAAACGGAGATCATCCTCTGGCTAAAACCAGCTCTTCTTTGCCTACCGCAGGATCTGGATCAATACAGAGCAGCCCGATATTATTGCTGTTTTTCTAGGGATTTTTTACCCATATATTTCCCAGGTCTTGACTCTTTTTGTAGCATTTTAATTCAGGCTTCAACCACTTCTTAGTCAGACCAGGTGAAATCATTTTCCTTCCCATAGCCTCGGTATATTTCACACCTAGTAAATCTTTTTTGAAAGATCTTATTTACCCATTTGACAGATCAAAAGTAGGTAGAGAGGCAGGCAGAGAGAGGGGTGGGGGAGCAGGCTCCCCGCTGAGCAGAGAGCCCGATGTGGGGCTCCATCCCAGGACCCTGAAATCATGACCTGAGCCGAAGGCAGAGGCCTAAACCACTGAGCCACCCAGGAGCCCCCATATCTCGTAATTTTTAATCAACGTGCAAAAAGTATTGTACATATTGATGAAGTTCAAACAAATTCTGTGAAACCGTAGATGGACTTAAAGATACTATTATGTATCAAATATTGTAAAAATTAAGCAAGGAAATAGCAAACATAAAATAACCATAGCATACAAACTTGGGTAGATACAATAGGTGTGATCATGTTCTACTTCATAAAGAGATGAGTTAATAGATAAATAGAAGTAACTAGACTTTTTAGACGTTAATAAAACTTTGCCTGTTATTTTTTAGCTATATAAAATATATGGTTTTCTAACAAAAACGCTTATCTTAAAAATATTTAAAAATAAATTTCAGGCTACTTATAAGGTTCTATTTACTTTTCCACTGAAGGAAAAGCTGGTTGTTGTAGTTGTAGTTGTTTGTTTGGTTTAGTCTCCTCCTAGTTTTTATTATTATAATGTGGAATGAGGAATGTTAAATTGAAAAGTGAATTATTTTATAGACAAAATTCATTACTTGATTCACTTCCTGGTACAGCAGATGGAACTCCTGAAAACATGCCCTTTTGCCTTACGGAAGAGTAACAGATATGCTTACTTCTGAAACATGCTTGGTGGTGGCCCTAAACAGTGACACCATACTAAACATTTTGAATATTTGCAATTACTTTTTATAGTCATAGGACTCCAAAAGACACTGCTAGTCTCTTAGTAGGTATTTTAATAAAGCTAAAAGTTGCCTGACTGTTTAAAAATATTAACAAGGCACAAAACATGGCAGAAGTATTGTCCTCAGATATTATTTTTTTCCATATGCTCCTGATTCCAGACATGACAAGTTTTTTTTAAAATTTTTTTATAAAAGATTTTATTTATTTCTTTGACAGAGATCACAAGTAGGCAGGGTCAGGCAGAGTGAGAGGGGGGAAGCAGGCTCCCTGCTGAGCTGAGAGCCCGATGTGGGACTCGATCCAAGGATTCTGAAATCATGACCTGAGCCGAAGGCAGAGGCTTTAACCCACTGAGCCACCCAGGTGCCCCCATGACAAGTTATTTTTTTTTAAAGATTTTATTTATTTATTTGACAGAGAGAGAGATTACAAGTAGGCAGAGAGGCAGGCAAAGAGAGAGAGGAGGTAGCAGGCTCCCCGTTGAGCAGAGAGCCCAATGTGGGGCCCCATCCCTGGACCCTGAGATCATGACCTGAGCTGAAGGCAGCGGCTTAACCCACAAGCCACCCAGGAACCCGACAAGTTATTTTTGATAGATATATATACAATGTATTTTCCAGTTATAAGAAAAATGGTTCTGCTCTTTTTAACCTTTTTTAAAAATTACATAATTTTTTTAAATTTAAATTTTATTTTTTAATGTTTTACCTTTCTTTTCTTTTTTTAAAAAGATTTTATTTATTTATTTGACAGACAGAGATCACAAGTAGGCAGAGAGACAGGCAGAGAGAGAGAGAGAGAGAAGCAGGCTTCCTGCGGAGCAGAGAGCCCGATGCAGGGCTCAATTCCAGGACCCTGAGATCATGACCCGAGCCGAAGGCAGCAGCCCAAACCACTGAGCCACCCAGGCACCCCAATGTTTTACTTTTCAATATACTACTTAGAATATAAACCCTATTCCATTTTGTAAGAAGGTTACCATTTAAGAAATGGTAATTTTCTCATTGTGTCTTCCCCTCTCATTGCTTTATTTTGAATAAAACATTTCACAATAAACATAACTGATGCTTTCCTTTTGATGGTCCCTCTGTTGGTCATATTGTATATGAGCCATGACAATTAGTTTTACAACATTTATTCATGTTTGTTGATATGTTTTATCATAACTAATTTTCCCTCCCTTATCTAGATTCCCCAGCTTTCAGACAGGTGGACACTTAATAAACCATACCCAAGGGATGTATCAAGTACTTCTTAGACATCTCTCAGATCCTTGAGGTCTCATTTTGCCTAGGGATTTGCAATAGGTTCTGCCAGAGGCACCACTGTGACAACTGATGTCCATGGTCTATCTCCTGCTAAGCTCAAGAGGTCACTGGTTTCCAAGTTTATCTATACAATTAATGCACTCCATCAAGTTCTTTTTTTTTGTAATATTAACAAACTTATTTTAAAGTTTATATGGAGAGGCAAAGACTCACAATAGTCAACATAGTGTTGAAGGAGAACAAAGCCTGAGGACTGACTTCAAAGTTTACCATAACCATGGGGCACCTGGTTGGCTCAGTGGGTTAAGCTTCTGCCTTTGGCTCAGGTCATGATCCCAGGGGCCTGGGATCGAAGGGGCCTGGGATCGAGTCCCGTATTGGGCTCTCTGCTCAGCAGGGAGCCTGCTTCTCCTCATTTCTCTCTCTGTCTGTCTCTCTGCCTATTTGTGATCTCTCTCTCTGTCAAATAAATAAATAAAATCTTTAAAAAAAGTATACCATAACGATAATTGGAAGCAAGATATTGTAATACCACAGAAAGACTAGATTAAAGGAACAGAATATATATTATCAATTATATTTTATATTTAATATAAAAGCAAAAGCAATACAAGAGAGCAAAATACAATCTTTTAAACAAATGGTTCTGCAGTAATGGTGAAGCTAAATGTAAAAATATAAAATAAAAATAAATAATAAAATAAAATAAATCCAGGCAGATATCATACACTCTTCACAAAAATTAACTCAGATTAAATTATAAACCTAAACATGAAACATGTAGAAGGTAATATAGAAGAAAATTTAAATGACCTTGGTTTTGGAAATAACTTTAGCTACAAAAGCACAAGCACTGAATTTAAAAATGTCTACTCTGTGAAACAATGCCAAGAGAATGAAAAGGCAAAGCACAGACTGTGAGAAAAAATTTGCAAAATACACATCTGGCAAAGGACTGTTAATCAAAAAGACACAAAGACCCCTTAAAACTCAACAATCGTGGAAAAACCTGATTACAAATGAGCCAAAGACCTTAGGATATACCTCACAAAAGAAAATATTACAGATGGCAAATAAGCATATAAAAAGATGCTTCACATCATATGTCATCAGGAAAATGCAAATTAAAACAAAAAAGAGACACCAGTACATACCCAGAATCCAGAACACTGACAACAGAACACGAAATGTTGGTGAGGATGTGGAGCAACAGGAATGTTCTTCCATGTCTATTGAGAATAAAGAATGGAAAACAACTTGGCAGTTTCTTACAAAACTAAACATATTCTTGCCAGATGATTCAGCAGTAGCAGTTCTTGGTATTTATCCAAAGAAGATGAAACCTATACCCACAAAGATGTCTATAGTAGTTTTATTCATTACTGACAAAAGCTTGGAAGCAACCAAGATATCCTTTCATAGGTGAAAGTTCAAATAAAGTGTAGTACATGCAAACAATGGAATCTTATTTAATGCTAGAGAAATGAATTACCAAGCCATGAAAAGATATGGATATAAATATTTAATAAATATTTGATTTTAGGCTTCTACCAGTCTATCAATAGTAGTAGTATATTTTAACAGTGAATGCTCAGCATTCAAGAATTTACCTAATAAAATATTTGGGGTTCCATATTTTAAATACTTCAACCTCTATGATTATATTCCTAATAATTTTGAATTGGGGTAAATAAACCTTAATTTTTTGTAACTTGTTTCTTATTGCAAAAGAGCTCAATGAAATTTTAGAAAATAAAAATTTACCAAAAAAAAGTTTAGTTTACTATTGCCAAATAATTTAAAACTTTACCTTATATTCAAATACATATATTTTTCTAAATTGATTTATAGGCTACTAAAACCAAAAACTTTTAGTTATACTAGATTTCATATCATGCAATCAATGCCAGAAAGCCATCTGGCGATGACTTGTCTTAAATAGAGTTAAGATGGGTGTTATTACAATGCAAGATGGAAACAAAGATAGTATAACAATTGAGTGTTACATAACTTTTCTGTTTTGAGCAAGTTACTAATCTACAAAAGGCTTTTATCGGTGACACACTTGGGAATTTAACAAAACTTTTAAACTAGCATGTGCGACTCATTCCTGGAAAACAACACAATCAATAACACTTTCTTTAGATGAAATCATGACTATTTCTCCATTTGAATAAAAAAGGGAGCAACCCCAATAAGTTTATTGAACATGAAAAGTTGAAATGCTATAATGCTCCTAAGGAATTAAATGGTCCAGTCATGAATTACCAAAAAAGGATATAAATTACCAAAGTGTTTGTATAATTGCAATGTACAACTGCCCATTATCGTTCAATTGTGTAGGCTTGTACAAGAACTCTATAAAAGAACTCCACTTCTTTTTTTTTTTTTTTAAAGATTTTATTCATTTATTTGACAGAGAGAGATCACAGGTAGGTAGAGAGGCTGGCAGAGAGAGAGAGGAGGAAACAGGCTCCCCGCGGAGCAGAGAGCCCGATGTGGGACTCGATCCCAGGATCCTGAGATCATGACCTGAGCCGAAGGCAGCGGCTTAACCCACTGAGCCACCCAGGCACCCCAAAAGAACTCCACTTCTAAACCGTGGAAAATATGTTCCCTTTCCCCCTATATACAACTATTAAGCCATTCATTTAGCTTTTAATTTATCCACTTAATACAGGCTTTTTACTCATTTGCAGAAATACCCAGGAAGTGAAGGAGGGTGTTATACAAATATTAAAGGAAAAGATTGCTCTAGGCAGAGCAAGTAAGTATATAGACTTTGTGTGAACAGCTGGTCTGTTACTTTGGAGGAAAAACAAGGAGGCCAATCAGGAGTTCATAGTGGTGGAGAGAGGAAGAACGTATTGATGTATGACCCTCTAGTACATTGAAACGCCTTCAGTTTTTATTTAATATGAAAGGGGAAGATACCAAAAGACTTTCAAAAGCAGAATAAAATCATCTGACTTGATTTTTAGGTTAAGTTGCTGTACCAAAATAAATTTGCAGGGAGAAAGGAGTGCAGTATGTGTGGAAGTGGGGTTATCAATCAAGTCAATATTTCAGGAACATATGATGGTGCTTTTAGCATACTGGGTGGTAATAGAAGTGGTGAGGTATGGTTTTTATTTTGTATCTATTTTGATGGTGAATATTCTGGTGAACAGGATGGGGTATGTGCAGGACAGACAATATCAACATTTATTTTACCTGCACAAACAGAAGGGTGGAGTCTTCATTCCCTGATATGGAGAGAATTCTGAGTTCAAATGTTCTTTCTGATTAAATGGCATAGTGATGAGGAGGATTTAGTCAGACAGTGAAAGAGAGCAGTAAGCATAGTGTTAAGCGGTAAGACATTATAATACATTTGAACATCAAAAAAAGATGTGTTGGATCACCCGTTTATGTGAGTAAATAAATAAATAAAGCTTCCTGGGGTTCTGATAGAGGTAAAGAAGACTACTATATGATCCAAAGGGGCACGTGCACCAAATGTTTATAGAAAGCAATATCCACAATAGCCAAACTATGGAAAGAACCTAGATGCCCATCAACAAATGAATGGTATATATTTCAAATTCAAGTCAGAGACGAAAGAAACATCTGGACTCGGTCCTCAGGTACAGGCAGTATTCTGAACTGAGGCTAGAACCAGAGACCATTCTAATGAAAGGCCTCCACAGGTGGGCTCCGACTCAGTTTCCTGTATGTATATTCATTCATGAAATCGCTCTGCGGGTCAACATGCAGAACAAAACCATTTAATAAAAGTGACAATGAGGAGAGGAAAGGGAGGCCAGAAGGCATGTGAATGTGGAGAGGAAGAGCCAGGGGAGGAGGGGGGAGGGGGGGCGGAAAAACTGAGAATCCCTCCCTGTGCTCCTTGCTGCCAGGGAGGTCTGAGGGACTAGTTTCTACCTGGGATCCCAAGTCCAGTACAAAAGTGGCGGGGCCACAGCTCGGGATGAGGGAAGGGGGTCCTCGGCACACGCGCGTGGGGGTGCCAAACGAAGGGGGCTATTGCGCTCGCTGCGGGGGGCACCTCGCCTGGCTCCATCCCCGGCCCTACCCCGTGGGGACCCGGGTGTGGCGCGTCGTCCGGGGTGGTCCCGCTGCCCCGGTGGTCGCGGGAGGCTGGGTCCCGACACCCCCGCGAGCTCGGGGCCCGCGCTTTCTGCTCCAGGTGAGGGCGCAGCGCGGTGTCACTTTACCTGCTCGCAGAGGGTCCTCCTGAGAAGCCATGGGGCAGGGCGGGAGAGCGGGCCGTGGGAGCAGGACAGTGCGGCCTCAGGAGCTGGGCTGGAGCGCTGGAGTGCGGGTGTCCTGCAGTGCGGACTGGGCTGCAGCAGAGCACAGCGGAGCTGCGCGCCCCTCCTCCGCCAGCTGCTCCACCTCCTCTCAGACTCTCAGCTGCTTCCTCCACAAGCTCACTTCCGGATTCTGCAATTAGCAAAGCCCCTTCTCCGGACCGCCCACGCCCTCGCCCACCTCCCCCTCCGTCCTGAGGCGCGGGCCCGGGACACGGGCACCGGGAAAGCCCGGGGGGCTTGCGAGGGTGGCCAGCGCCAGCGCTGAGCGGCCTCCTAGCCTGGCTCCCCGAGCGGGTGTCCACCTGCTCCCTGCTGCAAAAAGATCATCAGCCCTAAACCCCGGCTGCACTCTCGGGTCACTTCACTGGCTTCCTAATTGTGCCCAAAGCCGGGAACCAGCTTCCCCAGCACAGGCCTGGCTGAGATGCTTGCCCGCCATCTGTTTAAGCTGTCTCCTCCTCTCCAGGCAGGGTCCGCCATTGCATGATGGCACACACGAATCACTTAGACCTGGATGTTTTGGTTTTTTGTTTCTTTTTTGGTTATTGGTTATTCCATGACCTCCATGGTAGGTGATCCACAAAGGGAGTGAAAAGAGGACGCCTGATGCATACGCATATGGCCATTCTAGAAAAAGAGCTTGGGGTTCTCTGGGAAGCGCGGCATTGGTCCTTGCACTATGGATTTCCTGCATCAAATAGTTCCTTCTTCTTCAAATATAAATATATAAATATATTGATCAAGTCACTCGCATGTCTTAGGAGAATGTCATACCTTTAGTAGCAAACTTGAAATCTTGGACATTGGTTTTGATTTTTGTTTTGGTTTGATTTGGTTCGGTTTTTGTAATTTTAAAAATCCCTCCAGCCCTTGGCTGTGTCTGACCTGAGTGCTTTCTGCTGTTTCTGCAACAAAACTGTCAGGGCAGCGAAAACTCTCATTGTTTACAGTGGCGCCCCCTTCTGAACACTTTGTTAATTAAAAGATTTTTTTTTTTTTTTGGGGTATTGTAAATGTGAAACAACAATGAGGTATTTCAAAGAGGTGAACCACAGGTAAATTTCTCTAAGTGTGGGTGAGGGTTACTCAAAAAGAAACTTGACAAGGCTTTTAAAGATACCGACAATCATTATAACATAACGTGACTGATTGTTACCGTGCTCTTAACCGGGCAAACACTTGTTGGCTTCCAAGGAAAACGAACATAGTTGAGATGGTTCTAGGGGCCTTCTAGCACAGGGTCTCATGAGGCAGGGATTCTAGCCACTGGCTGTGCAAGCCATGAGGCCTGTTAGTGATTCTATTTTTTCTTATGCAGAATGGGTCTTTCTGCATTCCAGGTCCTTTCTACCCCAATAAATAATGCGGCGATTCTCTCAGTGAGTTGTACTTTTGGTTTAAACAGCCAACTGTCTCTTAAAAAGGACTTTTGTTTAAAGTCCTTTAAAAAAAAAGTCCTTTCAAAAAAATTTTTTTTTTTAATTTTTATTTTTTAATCCCATATGTTTACTCTGATCCTGGAACTTTGTCATTTTGACCTTCTCTGCTGATTAAAATATTCTTCATCATCAGCACCTACTGCTCTCCTCTCCTGGTGGTCTCTCCGGAAGGGGTCTTCTCTAGCTCTTCTAGCAGAGGATGGACACTTCCCTTCTACCCCTGTTGCCAGACCAACCTTACCTATCTTGCAGGGACAGGTCGGCCTGGCCTTTTATCTGTTGTTCTCTTCTGAGTGGTTAGTTTTTCATAGATACCGTGCTTTGCTTTTGTCAGGATTTACCCTGGACTATCAAAACCCTTATCTTGTGCCAGTGAATCCTAAGAAACAGACCTGATGAGAGAACCAGGAACTCGAACAGATCATATTTATCCTGAATGTTCCGTCCAAAATGAAGAATACATTTCTGAGGAGCCTCAAGATGTCTTAGAAGGGAAGTTTCACCAACTCTGTCACGTAGGGGCATCAATTCTGATTCTGTGTCAATGTTCCTACTTTCCCAGCTAGTAATTCTCTTCCTCAGAAAGCCCACTCTCAACCGTTTCCTCTCTCAAAGGCAGTTGCTCTTCGAGTCTGCACATGGCACTTGGGGCCTGCTTGTCGTTGGCTACTGCCCTCTGTACCTTGGGTCTAACAGCTTCGGGGCATCAAGATGAAATCGTCTCTTGTTCTAAGACTTAATATAGTTTGGGGCACATGGTAAGCAATAATCACTTTTTTAGTTGATCCAAGTGTTCGAACTTTCTTAATTATTCTAGTACCACAGTTTACTTGTTCTAAGATTTGTCCTCCCCCCCCCCATTCTATAACTCTTGCAGTTGATGACATATCCTAGTTTAACTGGCAGCATTTCTCTTTCTTAGTCGAACATAAACTATAGTGCATCTTACCCTTGATGAAAGCTAGGTTGCAATTAAATACTCTATTATGGTTACGATTCTGATATTTGAAATCCTCCGGTAGCTCCCTGTGCCCCCACAGTGTAGTACCTCACCTTCTCGGCATAGTATACAAACCAGCTCACCCCCAGTGTTAACCCCGGGGCTCAGCCTCCATCCCCAGGTGATGCTGCCAGATCAGCTGCCCGTTGTCCTGAACTTGCTGTAGATTCCCGAATGCACTGTGCTGCCTCCTGGCACTTTGAAAGTGACACACTCATCCCCATTCTTCGCTTTGCCCTTGTCTATCACCTCCCCTCAAAATCTGTTCCTAAGTGCCTTTTCCCAGCTCCAACCTACCCTTGGCAGTCTTTTATCTCCCTGTGGTAAAACCTGTCACACTGCACCATGGACATGCCCGTTGTCCCCCTGAGAAGAGAAAAGGGACAGTGAGGGCTTCCCAGCATTTGCAGCTCTAGTGCAGAGCCCCATGCCTGGCTTGCAGGAAATGCCAGATCATGAAGACAAACGGAGAACATCCTCTGGCTAAAACCAGCTCTTCTTTGCCTACCGCAGGATCTGGATCAATACAGAGCAGCCCGTTATTATTGCTGTTTTTCTAGGGATTTTTTACCCATATATTTCCCAGGTCTTGACTCTTTTTGTAGCACTTTAATTCAGGCTTCAACCACTTCTTAGTCAGATCAGGTGAAATCATTTTCCTTCCCATAGCCTCGGTGTATTTCACACCTAGTAAATCTTTTTTGAAAGATCTTATTTACCCCTTTGACAGATCAAATGTAGGTAGAGAGGCAGGCAGAGAGAGGGGTGGGGGAGCAGGCTCCCCGCTGAGCAGAGAGCCCGATGTGGGGCTCCATCCTAGGACCCTGAAATCATGACCTGAGCCGAAGGCAGAGGACTAAACCACTGAGCCACCCAGGAGCCCCCATGCTGGTAATTTTTAATCAACGTGGATTTGCTGCATCAAATAGTTCCTTCTTCTTCAAATATAAATATATAAATATATTGATCAAGTCACTCGCATGTCTTAGGAGAATGTCATACCTTTAGTAGCAAACTTGAAATCTTGGACATTGGTTTTGATTTTTGTTTTGGTTTGATTTGGTTCGGTTTTTGTAATTTTAAAAATCCCTCCAGCCCTTGGCTGTGTCTGACCTGAGTGCTTTCTGCTGTTTCTGCAACAAAACTGTCAGGGCAGCGAAAACTCTCATTGTTTACAGTGGCGCCCCCTTCTGAACACTTTTTTAATTAAAAGATTTTTTTTTTTTTTTTGGGTATTGTAAATGTGAAACAACAATGAGGTATTTCAAAGAGGTGAACCACAGGTAAATTTCTCTAAGTGTGGGTGAGGGTTACTCAAAAAGAAACTTGACAAGGCTTTTAAAGATACCGACAATCATTATAACATAACGTGACTGATTGTTACCGTGCTCTTAACCTGGCAAACACTTGTTGGCTTCCAAGGAAAACGAACATAGTTGAGATGGTTCTAGCGGCCTTCTAGCACAGGGTCTCATGAGGCAGGGATTCTAGCCACTGGCTGTGCAAGCCATGAGGCCTGTTAGTGATTCTATTTTTTCTTCTGCAGAATGGGTCTTTCTGCATTCCAGGTCCTTTCTACCCCAATAAATAATGCGGCGATTCTCTCAGTGAGTTGTACTTTTGGTTTAAACAGCCAACTGTCTCTTAAAAAGGACTTTTGTTTAAAGTCCTTTAAAAAAAAAGTCCTTTCAAAAAAAATTTTTTTTTTAATTTTTATTTTTTAATCCCATATGTTTACTCTGATCCTGGAACTTTGTCATTTTGACCTTCTCTGCTGATTAAAATATTCTTCATCATCAGCACCTACTGCTCTCCTCTCCTGGTGGTCTCTCCGGAAGGGGTCTTCTCTAGCTCTTCTAGCAGAGGATGGACACTTCCCTTCTACCCCTGTTGCCAGACCAACCTTACCTATCTTGCAGGGACAGGTCGGCCTGGCCTTTTATCTGTTGTTCTCTTCTGAGTGGTTAGTTTTTCATAGATACCGTGCTTTGCTTTTGTCAGGATTTACCCTGGACTATCAAAACCCTTATCTTGTGCCAGTGAATCCTAAGAAACAGACCTGATGAGAGAACCAGGAACTCGAACAGATCATATTTATCCTGAATGTTCCATCCAAAATGAAGAATACATTTCTGAGGAGCCTCAAGATGTCTTAGAAGGGAAGTTTCACCAACTCTGTCACGTAGGGGCATCAATTCTGATTCTGTGTCAATGTTCCTACTTTCCCAGCTAGTAATTCTCTTCCTCAGAAAGCCCACTCTCAACCGTTTCCTCTCTCAAAGGCAGTTGCTCTTCGAGTCTGCACATGGCACTTGGGGCCTGCTTGTCGTTGGCTACTGCCCTCTGTACCTTGGGTCTAACAGCTTCGGGGCATCAAGATGAAATCGTCTCTTGTTCTAAGACTTAATATAGTTTGGGGCACATGGTAAGCAATAATCACTTTTTTAGTTCATCCAAGTGTTCGACCTTTCTTAATTATTCTAGTACCACAGTTTACTTGTTCTAAGATTTGTCCTCCCCCCCCCCATTCTATAACTCTTGCAGTTGATGACATATCCTAGTTTAACTGACAGCATTTCTCTTTCTTAGTCGAACATAAACTATAGTGCATCTTACCCTTGATGAAAGCTAGGTTGCAATTAAATACTCTATTATGGTTACGATTCTGATATTTGAAATCCTCCGGTAGCTCCCTGTGCCCCCACAGTGTAGTACCTCACCTTCTCGGCATAGTATACAAACCAGCTCACCCCCAGTGTTAACCCCGGGGCTCAGCCTCCATCCCCAGGTGATGCTGCCAGATCAGCTGCCCGTTGTCCTGAACTTGCTGTAGATTCCCGAATGCACTGTGCTGCCTCCTGGCACTTTGAAAGTGACACACTCATCCCCATTCTTCGCTTTGCCCTTGTCTATCACCTCCCCTCAAAATCTGTTCCTAAGTGCCTTTTCCCAGCTCCAACCTACCCTTGGCAGTCTTTTATCTCCCTGTGGTAAAACCTGTCACACTGCACCATGGACATGCCCGTTGTCCCCCTGAGAAGAGAAAAGGGACAGTGAGGGCCCCCCAGCATTTGCAGCTCTAGTGCAGAGCCCCATGCCTGGCTTGCAGGAAATGCCAGATCATGAAGACAAACGGAGAACATCCTCTGGCTAAAACCAGCTCTTCTTTGCCTACCGCAGGATCTGGATCAATACAGAGCAGCCCGTTATTATTGCTGTTTTTCTAGGGATTTTTTACCCATATATTTCCCAGGTCTTGACTCTTTTTGTAGCACTTTAATTCAGGCTTCAACCACTTCTTAGTCAGATCAGGTGAAATCATTTTCCTTCCCATAGCCTCGGTGTATTTCACACCTAGTAAATATTTTTGAAAGATCTTATTTACCCCTTTGACAGATCAAATGTAGGTAGAGAGGCAGGCAGAGAGAGGGGTGGGGGAGCAGGCTCCCCGCTGAGCAGAGAGCCCGATGTGGGGCTCCATCCTAGGACCCTGAAATCATGACCTGAGCCGAAGGCAGAGGACTAAACCACTGAGCCACCCAGGAGCCCCCATGCTGGTAATTTTTAATCAACGTGGATTTGCTGCATCAAATAGTTCCTTCTTCTTCAAATATAAATATATAAATATATTGATCAAGTCACTCGCATGTCTTAGGAGAATGTCATACCTTTAGTAGCAAACTTGAAATCTTGGACATTGGTTTTGATTTTTGTTTTGGTTTGATTTGGTTCGGTTTTTGTAATTTTAAAAATCCCTCCAGCCCTTGGCTGTGTCTGACCTGAGTGCTTTCTGCTGTTTCTGCAACAAAACTGTCAGGGCAGCGAAAACTCTCATTGTTTACAGTGGCGCCCCCTTCTGAACACTTTGTTAATTAAAAGATTTTTTTTTTTTTTTTTGGGTATTGTAAATGTGAAACAACAATGAGGTATTTCAAAGAGGTGAACCACAGGTAAATTTCTCTAAGTGTGGGTGAGGGTTACTCAAAAAGGAACTAGACAAGGCTTTTAAAGATACCGACAATCATTATAACATAACGTGACTGATTGTTACCGTGCTCTTAACCTGGCAAACACTTGTTGGCTTCCAAGGAAAACGAACATAGTTGAGATGGTTCTAGCGGCCTTCTAGCACAGGGTCTCATGAGGCAGGGATTCTAGCCCCTGGCTGTGCAAGGCATGAGGCCTGTTAGTGATTCTATTTTTTCTTCTGCAGAATGGGTCTTTCTGCATTCCAGGTCCTTTCTACCCCAATAAATAATGCGGCGATTCTCTCAGTGAGTTGTACTTTTGGTTTAAACAGCCAACTGTCTCTTAAAAAGGACTTTTGTTTAAAGTCCTTTAAAAAAAAAGTCCTTTCAAAAAAATTTTTTTTTTTAATTTTTATTTTTTAATCCCATATGTTTACTCTGATCCTGGAACTTTGTCATTTTGACCTTCTCTGCTGATTAAAATATTCTTCATCATCAGCACCTACTGCTCTCCTCTCCTGGTGGTCTCTCCGGAAGGGGTCTTCTCTAGATCTTCTAGCAGAGGATGGGCACTTCCCCTCTACCCCTGTTGCCAGACCAACCTTACCTATCCTGCAGGGACAGGTCGGCCTGGCCTTTTATCTGTTGTTCTCTTCTGAGTGGTTAGTTTTTCATAGATACCGTGCTTTGCTTTTGTCAGGATTTACCCTGGACTATCAAAACCCTTATCTTGTGCCAGTGAATCCTAAGAAACAGACCTGATGAGAGAACCAGGAACTCGAACAGATCATATTTATCCTGATTCTTCCGTCCAAAATGAAGAATACATTTCTGAGGAGCCTCAAGATGTCTTAGATGGAAAGTTTCACCAACTCTGTCACGAAGGGGCATCAATTCTGATTCTGTGTCAATGTTCCTACTTTCCCAGCTAGTAATTCTCTTCCTCAGAAAGCCCACTCTCAACCGTTTCCTCTCTCAAAGGCAGTTGCTCTTCGAGTCTGCACATGGCACTTGGGGCCTGCTTGTCGTTGGCTACTGCCCTCTGTACCTTGGGTCTAACAGCTTCGGGGCATCAAGATGAAATCGTCTCTTGTTCTAAGACTTAATATAGTTTGGGGCACATGGTAAGCAATAATCACTTTTTTAGTTCATCCAAGTGTTCGACCTTTCTTAATTATTCTAGTACCACAGTTTACTTGTTCTAAGATTTCTCCTCCCCCCCCCATTCTAATAACTCTTGCAGTTGATGACATATCCTAGTTTAACTGACAGCATTTCTCTTTCTTAGTCGAACATAAACTATAGTGCATCTTACCCTTGATGAAAGCTAGGTTGCAATTAAATACTCTATTATGGTTACGATTCTGATATTTGAAATCCTTCGGTAGCTCCCTGTGCCCCCACAGTGTAGTACCTCACCTTCTCGGCATAGTATACAAACCAGCTCACCCCCAGTGTTAACCCCGGGGCTCAGCCTCCATCCCCAGGTGATGCTGCCAGATCAGCTGCCCGTTGTCCTGAACTTGCTGTAGATTCCCGAATGCACTGTGCTGCCTCCTGGCACTTTGAAAGTGACACACTCATCCCCATTCTTCGCTTTGCCCTTGTCTATCACCTCCCCTCAAAATCTGTTCCTAAGTGCCTTTTCCCAGCTCCAACCTACCCTTGGCAGTCTTTTATCTCCCTGTGGTAAAACCTGTCACACTGCACCATGGACATGCCCGTTGTCCCCCTGAGAAGAGAAAAGGGACAGTGAGGGGCCCCCAGCATTTGCAGCTCTAGTGCAGAGCCCCATGCCTGGCTTGCAGGAAATGCCAGATCATGAAGACAAACGGAGATCATCCTCTGGCTAAAACCAGCTCTTCTTTGCCTATCGCAGGATCTGGATCAATACTGAGCAGCCCGTTATTGTTGTTTTTCTAGGGATTTTTTACCCATATATTTCCCAGGTCTTGACTCTTTTTGTAGCACTTTAATTCAGTCTTCAACCACTTCCTAGTCAGATCAGGTGAAATCATTTTCCTTCCCATAGGCTCGGTGTATTTCACACCTAGTAAATCTTTTTTGAAAGATCTTATTTACCCATTTGACAGATCAAAAGTAGGTAGAGAGGCAGGCAGAGAGAGGGGTGGGGGAGCAGGCACCCGGCTGAGCAGAGAGCCCGATGTGTGGCTCCATCCCAGGACCCTGAAATCATGACCTGAGCCGAAGGCAGAGGCCTAAACCACTGAGCCACCCAGGAGCCCCCATATCTCGTAATTTTTAATCAACGTGCAAAAAGTATTGTGCATATTGATGAAGATCAAACAAATTCTGTGAAACCGTAGATGGACTTAAAGATACTATTATGTATCAAATATTGTAAAAATTAAGCAAGGAAATAGCAAACATAAAATAACCAAAGCATACAAACTTGGGTAAATACAATAGGTGTGATCATGTTCTACTTCATAAAGAGATGAGTTAATAGATAAATAGAAGTAACTAGACTTTTTAGACGTTAATAAAACTTTGCCTGTTATTTCTTAGCTATATAAAATATATGGTTTTCTAACAAAAACGCTTATCTTAAAAATATTTAAAAATAAATTTCAGGCTACTCATAAGGTTCTATTTACTTTTCCACTGAAGGAAAAGCTGGTTGTTGTAGTTGTAGTTGTTTGTTTGTTTTAGTCTCCTCCTAGTTTTTATTATTATAATGTGGAATGAGGAATGTTAAATTGAAAAGTGAATTATTTTATAGACAAAATTCATTACTTGATTCACTTCCTGGTACAGCAGATGGAACTCCTGAAAACATGCCCTTTTGCCTTACAGAAGTGTAACAGTTATGCTTACTTCTGAAACATGCTTGGTGGTGGCCCTAAATAGTGACACCATACTAAACATTTTGAATATTTGCAATTACTTTTTATAGTCATAGGGCTCCAAAAGGCACTGCTAGTCTCTTAGTAGGTATTTCAATAAAGCTAAAAGTTGCCTGACTGTTTAAAAATATTAACAAGGCACAAAACATGGCAGAAGTATTGTCCTCAGATATTATTTTTTTCCATATGCTCCTGATTCCAGACATGACAAGTTATTTTTAAAAATTTTTTTATAAAAGATTTTATTTATTTCTTTGACAGAGATCACAAGTAGGCAGGGTCAGGCAGAGTGAGAAGGGGGAAGCAGGCTCCCTGCTGAGCTGAGAGCCCGATGTGGGACTCGATCCAAGGATTCTGGGACCATGACCTGAGCCGAAGGCAGAGGCTTTAACCCACTGAGCCACCCAGGTGCCCCCATGACAAGTTATTTTTTTTTTAAAGATTTTATTTATTTATTTGACAGAGAGAGAGATTACAAGTAGGCAGAGAGGCAGGCAAAGAGAGAGAGGAGGTAGCAGGCTCCCCGTTGAGCAGAGAGCCCAATGTGGAGCCCCATCCCTGGACCCTGAGATCATGACCTGAGCTGAAGGCAGCGGCTTAACCCACAAGCCAACCAGGAACCCGACAAGTTATTTTTGATAGATATATATACAATGTATTTTCCAGTTATAAGAAAAATGGTTCTGCGCTTTTTAACCTTTTTTAAAAATCACATAATTTTTTTAAATTTAAATTTTATTTTTTAATGTTTTACCTTTCTTTTCTTTTTTTAAAAAAGATTTTATTTATTTATTTGACAGACAGAGATCACAAGTAGGCAGAGAGACAGGCAGAGAGAGAGAGAGAGAGAAGCAGGCTTCCTGCGGAGCAGAGAGCCCGATGCAGGGCTCAATTCCAGGACCCTGAGATCATGACCCGAGACGAAGGCAGCAGCCCAAACCACTGAGCAACCCAGGCACCCCAATGTTTTACTTTTCAATATACTACTTAGAATATAAACCTTATTCCATTTTGTAAGAAGGTTGCCATTTAAAAAATGGTAATTTTCTCATTGTGTCTTCCCTCTCATTGCTTTATTTTGAATAAAACATTTCACAATAAACATAACTGATGCTTTCCTTTTGATGGTCCCTCTGTTGGTCATATCGTATATGAACCAGGACAATTAGTTTTACAACATTTATTCATGTTTGTTGATATGTTTTATCATAACTAATTTTCCCTCCCTTATCTAGATTCCCCAGCTTTCAGACAGATCCTTGAGGTCTCATTTTGCCTAGGGATTTGCAATAGGTTCTGCCAGAGGCACCACTGTGACAACTGATGTCCATGCTCTATCTCCTGCTAAGCTCAAGAGGTCACTGGTTTCATAGTTTATCTATACAATTAATGCACTCCATCAAGTTCTTTTTTTTTTAATATTAACAAACTTATTTTAAAGTTTATATGGAGAGGCAAAGACTCACAATAGTCAACATAGTGTTGAAGGAGAACAAAGCCTGAGGACTGACTTCAAAGTTTACCATAACGATGGGGCGCCTGGTTGGCTCAGTGGGTTAAGCTTCTGCCTTTGGCTCAGGTCATGATCCCAGGGGCCTGGGGTCGAGTCCCGTATTGGGCTCTCTGCTCAGCAGGGAGCCTGCTTCTCCTCATTTCTCTCTCTGTCTGACTCTCTGCCTATTTGTGATCTCTCTCTCTGTCAAATAAATAAATAAACCTTTAAAAAAAGTATACCATAACGATAATTGGAAGCAAGATATTGTAATACCACAGAAAGACTAGATTAAAGGAACAGAATATATATTATCAATTATATTTTATATTTAATATAAAAGCAAAAGCAATACAAGAGAGCAAAATACAATCTTTTAAACAAATGGTTCTGGAGTAATGGTGAAGCTAAATGTAAAAATATAAAATAAAAATAAAATAAATAATAAAATAAAATAAATCCAGGCAGATATCATACACTCTTCACAAAAATTAACTCAGATTAAATTATAAACCTAAACATGAAACATGTAGAAGGTAATATAGAAGAAAATTTAAATGACCTTGGTTTTGGAAATAACTTTAGCTACAAAAGCACAAGCACTGAATTTAAAAATGTCTACTCTGTGAAACAATGCCAAGAGAATGAAAAGGCAAAGCACAGACTGTGAGAAAAAATTTGCAAAATACACATCTGGCAAAGGACTGTTAATCAAAAAGACACAAAGACCCCTTAAAACTCAACAATCGTGGAAAAACCTGATTACAAATGAGCCAAAGACCTTAGCAGATACCTCACAAAAGAAAATATTACAGATGGCAAATAAGCATATAAAAAGATGCTTCACATCATATGTCATCAGGAAAATGCAAATTAAAACAAAAAAGAGACACCAGTACATACCCAGAATCCAGAACACTGACAACAGAACACGAAATGTTGGTGAGGATGTGGAGCAACAGGAATGTTCTTCCATGTCTATTGAGAATAAAGAATGGAAAACAACTTGGCAGTTTCTTACAAAACTAAACATATTCTTGCCAGATGATTCAGCAGTAGCAGTTCTTGGTATTTATCCAAAGAAGATGAAACCTATACCCACAAAGATGTCTATAGTAGTTTTATTCATTACTGACAAAAGCTTGGAAGCAACCAAGATATCCTTTCATAGGTGAAAGTTCAAATAAAGTGTAGTACATGCAAACAATGGAATCTTATTTAATGCTAAAGAAATGAATTACCAAGCCATGAAAAGATATGGATATAAATATTTAATAAATATTTGATTTTAGGCTTCTACCAGTCTATCAATAGTAGTAGTATATTTTAACAGTGAATGCTCAGCATTCAAGAATTTACCTAATAAAATATTTGGGGTTCCATATTTTAAATACTTCAACCTCTATGATTATATTCCTAATAATTTTGAATTGGGGTAAATAAACCTTAATTTTTTGTAACTTGTTTCTTATTGCAAAAGAGCTCAATGAAATTTTAGAAAATAAAAATTTACCAAAAAAAAGTTTAGTTTACTATTGCCAAATAATTTAAAACTTTACCTTATATTCAAATACATATATTTTTCTAAATTGATTTATAGGCTACTAAAACCAAAAACTTTTAGTTATACTAGATTTCATATCATGCAATCAATGCCAGAAAGCCATCTGGCGATGACTTGTCTTAAATAGAGTTAAGATGGATGTTATTACAATGCAAGATGGAAACAAAGATAGTATAACAATTGAGTGTTACATAACTTTTCTGTTTTGAGCAAGTTACTAATCTACAAAAGGCTTTTATCGGTGACACACTTGGGAATTTAACAAAACTTTTAAACTAGCATGTGCGACTCATTCCTAGAAAACAACACAATCAATAACACTTTCTTTAGATGAAATCATGACTATTTCTCCATTTGAATAAAAAAGGGAGCAACCCCAATAAGTTTATTGAACATGAAAAGTTGAAATGCTATAATGCTCCTAAGGAATTAAATGGTCCAGTCATGAATTACCAAAAAAGGATATAAATTACCAAAGTGTTTGTATAATTGCAATGTACAACTGCCCATTATCGTTCAATAGTGTAGGCTTGTACAAGAACTCTATAAAAGAACTCCACTTCTAAACCGTGGAAAATATGTTCCCTTTCCCCCTATATACAACTATTAAGCCATTCATTTAGCTTTTAAAATATCCACTTAATACAGGCTTTTTACTCATTTGAACAGGCAGCAGGGCTCTATTCTTATTGCTTACATCTGAAGGATAAACGTCTAGCGTAAGAGGTAAAGCCCATAAAGGAGGCCAATAATAACAAGAAAATACAGTTTAGTGAGCCCTTACAATCTGCCAGCTACCTTTCTGAGAATACTTCAATTAATAAAACATATAAAATACCTGACCACAAAGAGCTTGCATTCTTTTGAAATATAATAGTAAAATAAACCAATAATAGAGGGGCACCTTAGTGGCTCAGCCCATTGAGTGACTGCCTTTGGCTTGGGTCATGATCTCAGGGTCCTGGGATGTAACTTCCCAGCAGGCTTTCTAGGCAGTGGGGTGTTTTCTTCTTCCTCTGCGCCCCCTCCCAATTCTCTCTCTCTCTGTCTCCAATAGGAAAATAAACCAATAATAGAATAATCATTGATGGTTGATGGTGATAAGTGTTACAATGAAATACAAGAAAGGTAAAAGCCATTGGAGAATGCTGGGATGAAAGTTAATTGTATTTTGTGTTGGGTGGTTATATCTCATTTGTGAGATGTTATTTGCACAAAGACCCAGGAAGTGAAGGAGGGTGTTATACAAATATTAAAGGAAAAGATTGCTCTAGGCAGAGCAAGTAAGTATATAGACTTTGTGTGAACAGCTGGTCTGTTACTTTTGAGGAAAAGCAAGGAGGCCAATCAGGAGTTCATAGTGGTGGAGAGAGGAAGAACGTATTGACGTATGACGCTCTAGTACATTGAAACGCCTTCAGTTTTTATTTAATATGAAAGGGGAAGATACCAAAAGACTTTCAACAGCAGAATAAAATCATCTGATTGATTTTTAGGTTAAGTTGCTGTACCAAAATAAATTTGCAGGGAGAAAGGAGTGCAGTATGTGTGGAAGTGGGGTTATCAATCAAGTCAATAATTCAGGAACATATGATGGTGTTTTTAGCATACTGCGTGGTAATAGAAGTGGTGAGGTATGGTTTTTATATTGTATCTATTTTGATGGTAAATATTCTGGTGAACAGGATGGGGTATGTGCAGGACAGACAATATCAACATTTATTTTACCTGCACAACCAGAAGGGAGGAGTCTTCATTCCCTGATATGGAGAGAATTCTGAGTTCAAATGTTCTTTCTGATTAAATGGCATAGTGATGATGTGGATTTAGTAAGACAGTGAAAGAGAGCAGTAAGCATAATGTTAAGCGGTAAGACATTATAATACATTTGAACATCAAAAAACGTTGTGTTGGATCATCTGTTTATGTGAGTAAATAAATAAATAAAGCTTCCTGGGGTTCTGATAGAGGTAAAGAAGACTACTATATGATCCAAAGGGGCACGTGCACCAAATGTTTATAACAGCAATATCCACAATAACCAAACTATGGAAAGAACCTTGATGTCCATCAACAAATGAATTTTATATATATATATATATATGATGGAATACTATGCAGTCATCAAAAGAAATGAAATCTTGCCATTTGCGATGACATGGATGGAACTAGAGGGTATTATGCTTAGCAAAACAAGTCAATCAGAGAAAGAGACTATCATATGATTTCCCTGATATGAGGAAATGGAGGTGCAATGTGGTGGTTTTGGGGTACAGGAAAAGAGTAATTGAAACAAGATGGGATCGAGAGGGAGACAAACCATAAGAGACTCTTAATCTCACAAAACAAATGGAGAGTTGCCAGGGCGGTGGGAAGGGTAGGGAGAGGGTGGTGGGGTTATGAACATTGGGGAGGGTATGTGCTTGGTGAGTGCTGTGAAGTGTGTAAACCTGGCGATTCACAGACCTGTACCCCTGGGGCTAATAATACATTATATGTTAATTTAAAAAGAAGAAGAAGAAGAAGACTACTATTAATCCAATGCTATGGTTTTCAGCAAAGAGTGTGTAATCAGGCATATTTTATTAAAGTATCCAAGTAAAATGATGGTCGAACATTGGAATAACAGAAAACATAAAAATCAGAGATTTTAAAAAGAGATATGGGACAGTGTACAGAATATAGTCAATGATATTATAATAGTGTTATATGGTGACAGATGGTGGCTATATTTGTAGTGATCATAGAATAATATATGGAGATATTGAAAACCTGAAACCAATGTAACACTGAATATCCACTATACTCAAATAAAAGAAGAGTAAAAATAAAACATTTAAATTTAAAAAGATAAAAAGAGGGACAAGAATTTGAAAAGTGAATTCAAAATGAGTAAAGATGAGGCTAAGACATACTTTGAACCTTGAGGAAAACACCATTTTGAAAATTCTTCCCATTTTGAGAAAACTCAAATGAATCAATACCATAAAAGAACCCATTTTAACTGAGAGATGTAATGAATGCTCAAGATATAATTTTAACAGGATAATTCTTCCCTCTGAAACAGCATACAGAAACCAGGGGAAACACTTGGAAGTAAAATAAACTATACTGAAAATAAGAATTAGGAAAAAGATAAATGATGAAAGAAAAGAAAATTAGACCTGTGACAGAGATCTAGTGAAGAGAATTTTTAGCTTGTGGTTTAATGTTTTTGAGGATAATCTAGAGTTCATAACTGCCTTGAGACAGGCTGGGTGTAGGCAGTTTAGGCAGACCCCTAAGACAGGCCTACTTTGGGCAGGTGGTGTTGGAGGAGGCCATTGGGCTGGACAAAGACAAATCCAACCATTTGACTAAAGTGTCTGTGAAGATGTTGAAGTCAGATGCAACAGAGAAAGACCTGTCAAACCTAATCTCAGAAATGGAGATGATGAAGATGATTGGACAGCACAAGGACACCATCAACCTGCTGGGTCCTGCACACAGGACGGTCCTTCATACACTCTCACAGAATATGCCTCCAAAGACAACATACAGGAGTACCTGCAGGCCCAGAGGCCTCCTGACCTGGAGTACTGTTACAATATCAGCCACAATGCAGCAGAGCAACTCTCCTCCAAGGACCTGGTATCCTGTGCCTACCAGGTAGCCAGAGGCATGGAGTACCTTGCCTCCAAGAAGTGCATACACCAAGACCTGGCCACCAGGGAAGTGCTGGTGACAAAGGACAACATGATGAAGATCTCAGACTTCAGCCTTGACAGAGATATCATCACATCAGTTACTATAAAAAGACAACCAACAGTGGACTGCCTGTGAAGTGGATGATCCCTAAGGCCATGTTTGGCCAGATCTACATCCACCAGAGTGACTTCTCGTCTTTTGGGGTGATCCTGTGCAAAATCTTCACTCTGGAAGCCTCCCATAACCTGGAGTGCCTGTGGAGGTGGTTTTCAAGCTGCTGAAGGAGTCATTTGATGGATAAGCCAATGAGTGCACCAGAGAGTTATACACAATAATGAGGGGTGGCTGGCATGTGGTACCTTCAAGCTGCTGGTAGAAGTCCTGGATCATACTGTGGCCTTGACCTCCAACCAGGAGTACCCGGACCTCCTTGGCCCTGGAACAATACTGTCTATGCTTTCCCAACACCCAAAGCTCCACCTGCTCCTCAGAGAAGAATTCCACCTTCTCTCATGTGCCGTTGCCCAGGGAGGCCTATCTGCCCTGACACCCAGCCCAGCTTGCCAATGGTGGACTCAAATGACTAGTATCCCTATTACTCCTGTCCAGATTCCATCATAAGCTGTAACCCTTACCCCCCACCCTCCCTGCAAGACTCACTGCCTTCTCCTTTGTCCCTTTCCTACTGGCAGGAGCCAGCTGCCTACCTGAGGCCTTCACCCTTAGAAGTTCACCTCACTTCCCCTTCCTCTTCCTCCTCCTTACAACCTGCTCATGAAAGAAAGGCACAGAGAGGCAGGTACTTGCTCGTGGCTACTTCCTTCCCTCCCATATGTTGGACCAAAACCCCTCCTGGCATCTGGTACTGCCTGGACGTCGAGGGAGTGGGAGATAAGTCATGCCAGTGAAAGCTGTCGGAGCTTTCCTGTTTTGGTTTTGTCTGCTTAGCATTACATGTAAGACTGAGTTTTGGTGGGGGTGCCTGGGTGGCTCAGTGGGTTAAGCCGCTGCCTTCGGCTCAGGTCATGATCTCGGGGTCCTGGGATCGAGTCCCGCATCGGGCTCTCTGCTCGGCAGGGAGCCTGCTTCCCTCTCTCTCTCTCTCTGACTGCCTCTCCATCTACTTGTGATTTCTCTCTGTCAAATAAATAAATAAAATCTTTAAAAAAAAAAAAAAAAGACTGAGTTCCTGTGGCAGGGACCTAGTCCTTGGGGCTGTAGCACTAGCTTCGTGAGGTCAACTGCTCTGGGCCTTGGCTAAGAGCAACCCCTGCTCCAGAGATATGGTGCCAAGGGCTTATTAATTATGATACTAATATGCTTTGCTGACCAAATGCCTGGTATCAACAGATGGGAAGGCAAAGACTGGGAGCAGTGTTGTGACCATGGGGTCCAGCCCAAAACTATGAGGAAAAAGATAGAGAAAACAGAATTATGTACTCAAAGGCACATTTTGAAGGACGGATTGAATATAGTCTGCACTCAAATATTCTTTAATCGTATGTTCTGAATTTCCTAAATTTAAGAAGTATTTGTTCAAATATTTATCTTTAAATAAACCCTAGGAGACTTTTTCTTGGATTCTGGAAAATCAGTCCATTTGGATACAAATCTTTTTGTCACTGATGGAAATTTTAAGCCCTTAACTGTGGAATGTCTAATGTATTCTTACAGCAATTGTGATTTGCCAATACATGGGTGATGTGTGTGTGTTGTGTGTGTTTATTTTTATTTTTGATGGTTTTACTCTTCTATGATATTTTTAAGTAGACATAATTTTAATAAATTATGATTTGTTGAAATTTATCTGAGGTTATATATAATAAAATGAAATTTGTGTGAACTGAAGAAGTGCGTCTCCATTTGTTTTTTTTTTAAGAGTAGACTGGTCTTTAAAAATTGTCCAAAGAAGTACATTATATTCATTATTAAATTTGATAAAATACAATAAAGTATTTATGGTCATATGGAACCATATCAAATTCTACTATTAATTCATATCAATAATTATCATAAGAGGAAAAAGGGATATTTTTCAAAATAAAAATTAGTGTATTTTTCAAAATATGATATAGTGTTATTCACTGAACAGAGGGAAGAAATGTCAAAGTTTAACACAGTTTACAGAATGTTTTAACATAAATTGAAATTTAACACTGACCAAATTTCACAGTTTTAAGTAAAATGATAGTACTTTAAATCCTTGAAAAGTGGTAAGTGACCCAAAATATTGCTGAGAAAAACAAATTTAACACTACACTAGTCTGAGATGGTTAAGTTATGGTACAACTTGCCATTGTGTATCATCAAATGGTATATTTTTTTCTTTTGGTCTTGTCATTATATTTTATTTTAGCCATTCTGATAAGTGTGTAGTGATATCTCAGTGTCATTTAAATTGCATTTCCTTGATGTCTAATTATGTCAAATTATATTATTTTGATGTTTAATGTTCTGAGCTTTCTCAGTTCAAGACCATGAAGCCACTTAGGAAAAATAAGTTATAGATGCACTCATAGACCAACTCTTATTTAGAAATAAGAACAAACATTACTACCCATTCCAACAAAAAATCGATTTGTTATGCAGTAGGGATTTTATAAATTACCTGACACAACTTATATAGTAAGATGAAATGGGACAGGCGGCTTCTTGCAGCTATATACAACATCATTTAAATTTCAATTTTCAGTATAATTTTTCCAAGGTATACACAGAATATATATTTAATGTAAATTGTGAACATTTTAAACTCTGTATATGGAAATTAACCAATTTTAAGTTTATAACAATCAAAATTAACGGAAGTTTATTTTAAATTAGTTAGCTTTCTCTGCATTGCAAGACAGAATAATCAAGAATAGGTAAGAAAAAAATAATCTCTGTAAAATTACCGGGGGTGCATTATGAAGTGTTCGCTAACCGATCAAACTCACAATTTGGATTGAATGGCAAGTGACTTTTAAACTCTGGAACTCATTGTCAATTTTTTTTTCTTCATTGTGTCTTAAATGTGGAACAACAATGAGGTATTTCAAAGAAGTGAACCACACATAAATTTCTCTAAGGGTGGGGTGAGGGTTACTCAAAAAGGAACTAGACAAGGCTTTTAAAGATATCGACAATCATTATAACATAACGTGACTGATTGTTACCGTGCTCTTAACTGGGCAAACACTTGTTGGCTTCCAAGAAAGACGAACATAGTTGAGATGGTTCTAGCGGCCTTCTAGCACAGGGTCTCATGAGGCAGGGATTCTAGCCACTGGCTGTGCAAGCCATGAGGCCTGTTAGTGATTCTATTTTTTCTTCTGGAGAATGGGTCTTTCTGCATTCCAGGTCCTTTCTACCCCAATAAATAATGCGGCGATTCTCTCAGTGAGTTGTACTTTTGGTTTAAACAGCCAACTGTCTCTTAAAAAGGACTTTTGTTTAAAGTCCTTTAAAAAAAAAGTCCTTTCAAAAAAAATTTTTTTTTTAATTTTTATTTTTTAATCCCATATGTTTACTCTGATCCTGGAACTTTGTCATTTTGACCTTATCTGCTGATTAAAATATTCTTCATCATCAGCACCTACTACTCTCCTCTCCTGGTGGTCTCTCCGGAAGGGGTCTTCTCTAGCTCTTCTAGCAGAGGATGGGCACTTCCCCTCTACCCCTGTTACCGGACCAACCTTACCTATCCTGAGGGGCAGGTCGGCCTGGCCTTTTATCTGCTGTTCTATTCTGAGTAGTTAGTTTTTAATAGATATCGTGCTTTGCTTTTGTCAGGATTTACCCTGCACTATCAAAACCCTTTTCTTGTGCCAGTGAAGCCTAAGAAACAGTCCTGATGAGAGAACCAGGATCTCGAACAGATCATATTTATCCTGAATGTTCTGTCCAAAATGAAAAATACATTTCTGAGAAGCATCAAGTTCTCTGAGATGGGAAGTTTCACCAACTCTGTCATGTAGGGGCATCAATTCTGATTCTGTGTCAATTTTCCTACTTTCCCAGCTAGTAATTCTCTACCTCAGAAAGCCCACTCTCAACCGTTTCCTCTCTCAAAGGCAGTTGCTCTTAGAGTCTGCACATGGCACTTCTGGCCTGCTGGTCGTTGGCTACTGCCCTCTGTACCTTGGGTCTAACAGCTGCGTGGCATCAAGATGAGAACGTCTCTTGTTCTAAGACTTAATATAGTTTGGGGCACATGGTAAGCAATAATCACTTATTTTGTTGATCCAAGCGTTCGACCTTTCTTAATTAATCTAGTACCACAGTTTACTTGTTCTAAGATTTGTCCCCCCCATTTAAATATCTCTTAAGGTGGCACGCACCTAGCAGTTGAGGACATATCCTAGTTTAACTGACAGCATTTCTCTTTCTTAGTCGAACATAAACTATAGTGCATCTTACCCTTGATGAAAGCTAGGATGCAATTAAATACTCTATTATGGTTATGATTCTGATATTTGAAATCCTCCGGTAGCTCCCTGTGCCCCCACAGTGTAGTGCCTCACCTCCTTGGAATAGTGTACAAACCATCTCATCCCCAGTGTTAACCCCGGGGCTCAGCCTCCATCCCCAGGTGATGCTGCCCGATCAGCTGTCCGTTGTCAATGAACTTGCTGTAGTTTCCCGAATGCACTGTGCTGCCTCCTGGCACTTTGAAACTTGACACACTCATCCTCATTTTTCGCTTTGCCCATGTCTATCCCCTCCCCTGAAAATCTGCTCCTAAGTGGCTTTTCCCAGCTCCAACCTACCCTTGGCAGTCTTTTATCTCCCTGTGGTAAAACCTGTCACACTGCACCATGGACATGCCCGTTGGCCCCCTGAGAAGACAAAAGGGACAGTGACGGCTCCCCAGCATTTGCAGCTCTAGAGCAGAGCCCCATGCCTGGCTTGCAGGAAATGCCAGATCATGAAGACAAACGGAGATCATCCTCTGGCTAAAACCAGCTCTTCTTTGCCTACCGCAGGATCTGGATCAATAAAGAGCAGCCAGTTATTATTGCTGTTTTTCTAGGGATTTTTTACCCATATATTTCCCAGGTCTTGACTCTTTTAGTAGCACTTTAATTCAGGCTTCAAGCACTTCCTAGTCTGATCAGGTGAAATCATTTTCCTTCCCATACCCTCGATGTATTTCACACCTAGTACTTCCTTTTTTAAAGATCTTATTTACCCATTTGACAGATCACAAGTAGGTAGAGAGGCAGGCAGAGTGAGGGCGGGGGGAAGCAGGCTCCCCGCTGAGCAGAGAGCCCGATGTGGGGCTCCATCCCAGGACCCTGAAATCATGACCTGAGCCGAAGACAGAGGCCTAAACCACTGTGCAACCCTGGAGCCCCATAACTCGTAATTTTTAATCAACGTGGATTTGCTGCATCAAATAGTTCCTTCTTCTTCAAATATAAATATATAAATATATTGATCAAGTCACGTGCATGTCCTAGGAGAATGTCATACCGTTAGTAGCAAACTTGAAATCTTGGCCATTGGTTTTGATTTTTGTTTTGGTTTGATTTGGTTTTGTTTTTGTAATTTTAAAAATCCCTCCATCCCTTGGCTCTGTCTGACCTGAGTGCTTTCAGCTGTTTCTGCAACAAAATTGTCCTGGCAGCGAAAACTCTCATTGTTTTCAGTGGCGCCCCCTTCTGAACACTTTGTTAATAAAAAGATTTTTTTTTTTTTTTTGGCTATTGTAAATGTGGACAACAATTAAGAATTTCAAAGTGGCAAATGGCAAGACAAAAAAAAAAAAAAAAGAATTTCAAAGTGGTGAACCTCAGATAATTTTCTCTAAGTGTGGGGTGAGGGTTACTCAAAAAGGAACTTGACAAGTCTTTAAAAATATTGATAATCATTATAACATACCGTGACTTATTGTTACTGTGCTCTTAACTGGGCAAACACTTGTTGGCTTCCGAGAAAGACTAACATAGTTCTATATGGTTCTGGCGGCATTCTAGCACAGGGTATCATGAGGCAGGGATTCTAGCCACTGGCTGTACACATTACTGAAGTTCTTTGTTCCCTTTAAACATTATTTCTCTCTTGATATGCATTCTTGTTTTGTTTTATATTGCATTATAAAGTTTTTTTTTTAACAGACTGCATTTTTTAGAGTAGTTTGGGGATCAAAGTAAAATTCCCTTTCCCCACATACACACAGCCTTCCCCATTATCAACATCCTGTACCACGGTGATAATTTTTCACGCTCACTGACCCTACACTGACACATCATTATCACACCAAAGTCCACAGTTTACATTAGAGTTCACTCTTGGTGGGGCACCAGGGTGGCTCAGTGGGTTAAGGCTTCTGCCTTCGGCTCCGGTCATAATCTCACAGTCCTGGGATCGAGCCCCAGACCAGACTCTCTGCTTGGCAGGGAGCCTGCTTTCCCCCAACCCCTGCTTTCCCCGCCTGCCTCTCTGCCTGCTTTAATGCCTGTCAAATAAATAAATAAAATCTTAAAAAAAACCTTTTCTCATAGAGTTCACTCTTGGTATAGTATCTTATGCATTTTGACAACTGTGTAGTGATATATATCTAAAATATCATGCATATCATACAGAACATTTTCACTGGCCTAAAAATCCTCTGTGCTCTGCCTGTTCATCCTCCTCCTCTCCTAACTGCTACAAACCGCTGACCTTTATACCATTTGCATAGTTCTGCCTTTCCTAGAAGGTCATATAGTTGGAACCTTGCAACATGAAGCTTTTTCAAATTGACTTCTTTCACTTATTATGACGGATTTTAAGTTTGTTCCTTGCCTTTTCATTGCTTGATAGCCATTTCTCTTTATCGCTGAATCATATCCCATTGTTTCAATGGACCACAGTTTACCTATCCATTCTCCTCCTGAAGGACATCTTGGTTACTTCCAACTCTTGGCACTGATGGGTAAAGCTGTTATAAACACAGGTTTATATGCAGGATTCTGTGTACACAAAGTTGTCGCACTTTTGGGTGAGTACCAAGGAGCACGATTGCTGGATCATATGGTAAGAATATGTTTAGTTTTGTAAGAAACTGCCCAGCTGTCTTCCAAAGTGGTAGCACCATTTTGGTGTTCTCACCAGAATGAATGAGAGTTTCTCTTGTTCCTCATCGTCAAAAGCATTTTATGTTGTCAGTATTTTGGATTTTAGCCATTCTAATAGATGTGTAGGGATATATCATTGTCTTATTTATTTATTTATTTTTTAAAAAGATTTTATTTATTTATTTGACAGAGAGAGATCACAAGAAGACGGAGAGGCAGTCAGAGAGAGAGAGAAAGGGAAGTAGGCTCCTCCTGAGCAGAGAGCCCAACGTGGAACTCGATCCCAGGACCCTGAGATCATGACCTGATCCAAAGGCAGCGGCTTAACCCACTGAGCCATCCAGGCGCCCCTCATGTTCTTTTAATTTACAATTCCTTAATTAGACATGCTGTGGATCATCACAGCATCTGTTCATATCATTATTGCCATCTCAATATCTTCTTAAGTGACGTGTCTGTTCCAGTCCTTGCCAATTTTTCAATCTGGTCATTCATTTTCTTGTGTTTGAGTTAATAAATGAATAAATTATAATAATAAATAATAAATAAATAAATAAATAATGAATGAATGAATTTATTATATATATTATATATGTTATATATAATATATATTATATATATTATTATATATTAAATAATTTATTAAAAATAAATTTACTAATGAGGCCAAGAATTCAGAATCACAAATACTTCAGAACTAATAATAACTGCCATCACTTGTTGTTATTGTATAAGATAAATCCTACGATCAAGTTTCAATTTTAAATTCTTACATTTTTAATTCTTAAAACCTTATGAAGAAGCATCATTTGGAGGGAGCAGTTTTCATAATTTATCATCCATCAGCCTTTTTTTTAAGATTTTATTTATTTATTGGACACAGAGAGAGAGAAAGAGAGAGAGAGAGAGAGATTACAAGTAAGCAGAGAGGCAGGCAAGCAGGGAGGGAAGCAGGCTTCCTTTTGAGCAGAGCCCGATGTGGGGCTGGATCCCAGGACCCAGAGACCATGGCTTGAGATGAAGGCAGAGGCTTAACCCACAACCCACGTGATGAGAGAGCCCCTCAGGTGCCCCTCATCCATCAGCCTTAATTGTTTGGAGGAAAATGTGTGGATGAATAATGCCTTAGGGAGCTAATCTCTCTAAAGGATTTTCAATCTTTACCCCTTCAAGGTTTTTGCACAGTTCTGATAGCCTCTAAACATCCAGCTGATTTCTACAGTGACAAGCCTGTTAAAAACTGTCCTCAAACCGGGAATAGAGCTTGAAACATAGCAGTCAAGAACAACTTTGAGTCTTTTAAGGAATTTATCATCATTTCTTTGTTATGATTCCAGGTTCCTGGGATTGAGTCCCACAGTGGGCTCTCTGCTAAGCAGGGAGCCTGCTTCCATTCCTCTCTCTCTGCCTGAAACTCTGACTTCCTGTGATCTCTGTCAAGTAAATAAATAAAATTTTAAAAAACCATATTTTATACCAGTTATTCATGTTTATTAACTAATATATCACAATACAAATAATACAAGCAGTTGCTCTTTATTAATACCTTCAACCAAGATCAAAAAAATATGTCATATTTTCTCCAAAAATTTTATATCATCTGATAGGTCAGATATATATAAAATTACATTAAAAGTCTTAAAAATATCAGCAATATTTTCATTTACATGCAAATTTTAAAGAAAATCTACTTTTCGAACACGACTTTTTATGCTATATTTTTTTTAAATTTGTCAATATCTGATAAATTGTTTAGCGAGACTATAAATGTTAGATCGAAAAAAATGATTAATAGATGTAGGTTCAAATTATTATGTTCCATTAAAAATGATTTAGTCTTTGATGAACATCTGTTTGGTAATGTGTTGTATCCAAATATAGTAAATTAATGACATATATAAAATTATAGGGAAATGACACCTTCCGTTCCATTATGAGTAGAGCTTTTAAAATGCTATTTGTCACAACCTGTCATCTTCTCATTATGTAGCATTATGTAGCATTTAAAAAATGTATACTCTTCACTTTGAAGTCTTTTAGAAATCTAAAATATGACTTTCTATGGATTGTGTTTCCATATTCCTTTAATGCCACTTTGAAAAAATCCACATGCTTTGATTCAAAGGTAATAAATTCCTCTTATTTGGAACAATGATGTTTATTTTTGTTCTCTCACCCTTAGCAGGTGGTTTCATTTTAGCACACTTCAGAGTTATAATTTCATGCTTATTAAAAACATTTATTATGATCTACATAGATGAATGAAACTTTTATTTTGTTAAATTATTTGCCAAAAAATCTGTTATTTTAAAAAATGTATTTCTTTTGAAGGGTTATTTTAGAGCATTCATAGAGGATCTAGGAGTGTGGTATTATGCAATTTTTAAGTAGGTTTGAAATGGTTTTTCATATGATTGTTTCTTTGAGGCTTTTGCTTATTTTGGTTTTTTTTGTCTTCTTTTGTCTTATTTTGTTCATTATATGCTATAAAATATTTTGAAAGTAAATTTAAGGTATGTTTTACATAGTTTATTTTTTGGAAAAAATATTGAAATGACTTATGAAATTCAGTATACTCTCATCATTAATTTATTCTGAAATTTACCAATTGTCTACTGTCTATTATATGGCAGATATTACTTCAGACTACACTGGTAAATGAAATACTTGGCTTTGTAGAACGTTTATTTTAATGGGTGAGACAATTAAAAGCTATAAACCTGAATAAAAATTGCATAGTGCATTCAAAAATGATGAGTGCAATGGGGAAAAAGAAAAATTAGATCAGGGTGAGAAAAATCAAGGTTGCTAGGCAGGGGATGGGGAGGTAAGAATTTTAATAGGAAGATCAGGTTAGTTACAATGAAGCTGACAATTGAACAAACGTATGGAAAGGCGATGAATTTGCCCAGAACTATCAGCAATAAGGTCACTCCAGACAAAGGAATTGGCTATCTTGAAGGCCATTAGGTTGGATCGTGCCTGGCATATCTGAGGAATAGCAAGGAGGCCACTGTGAGGGACTGAAGAGTAGCAGGGAAAGAGGTCACAGAGGTTAAATGAGTGGCTAGATCATGTAAAAGCTTAGAAGTCATTGTAAAACGCTGGCTTTATATTTGAAAACTTACTGTGTGATAGAATTTCTGCTAATAACTGAGAGTTCAAATGTCCATAAAATTTCAAGGATTCTTATTCTAGGAAGACAGAATAAAGAAAAAGAGTTCATATTTTCACATGGTGTAACAAATGCTTGGAGATCCAAGTGTAGGAAGCTATGGGAGCACAGAAGAAGGCACTAAAATCACACCAATATATTTGATGACTGTGACTTTATATAAATTTGTATTTTCTAGATTTTTTTTATAGTCATGGAATCACACAGTATATTCTATTCATTGCCTGGCTTTTCTTTTCTCAGCACCATTACTTTGAGAATCTCCAATTGTAAATAGTTCATTTTGATGTTGAATAGTAATCTCTTTAATGAATAGATCATAATTTGTCTTTGCTCTATTGATGGACATTGATGAACATTTCTACTGTTTTCAATTCTTAAAAATAAAGCTGCTATGAAATTCATATACAAGTCCTTGTACGAACATAGCGTTTGTTTCTCTTGGTTAAATGCCTGGAAGTAAAATGGCTATTGGTGTAACTGCAACGTATTTTGCATTTAAAAAAATTTTCAAACTATTTTCCAAAGTGGTGGTATCATGATATATGCCAACAACAGTTTAGATTTTTTGTTGCTTCTCAATCTAGCTCAGACGAAGTACAATTAGCCTTTATAATTTTAGCCATTCTAATAGATATGTAAGCATGTCTCATTATGATTTTAATTTGTATTTCTTTAATGTCTAAATGTTGAGAAATTTGTCATGTGCTTATAAGCCATCCATATCCTTTTGGTGACATGTCTCTTCAATAATTTTCTTCATATGAAAAATTGGATACCCTGTTTGGTTTTAAAGGTTTTTTATTTTTATTCATTTTTTAATAATCAGAGTTGATGTCCATTATCAGATATATAATTTGCAAATCCCTACTCCATCTTTACGGTTTCTCAATGGAGCTTTGATAGCTGTGTCTTTCAAGAAATAAGCTACTTCTTTCTTAGTACACGGAGGTATGACTGGAACATTATCAATGTTGACCTTTGCAAAGAAAATCATGGCTTAAGATATATGTAGTCTGCGGTTGTTGGGAGTGATCTGTAATATCAAGCATATCTAGTTAGTTGATAATTTTGTTCAAGTCTTACATATCTTACGAATTTGATGACCATTTGTCTATATAATCTCAAAATAAAGGTGTTGAAACTTTTTTCCATTTCTCTTCTAAGGTAGAAGTTATGATTTTTGTTCTTAGTTTTTCCCTATATATCCCAAAAACAGTTATTAAGTATTAAAAGTCAAGAATTATTATACTCCCTGATGAATTCATCCTTTTACTCTTCTGTAATTTTGCCTTATCTTTATGTCTGATAATTAAATTTGCTTTAAAATCACTTTTCATTATCTTGATATAACCACCAAAGTTATAGTGTGATTAGTGTTAATATAGCATATTTTTTTCTTTTACTTTATAAAGCACTTCTATATTTAATCCTGAAAAAAAAAAACAGCTTTTTAGCTCTGGAAGCATCTTTCTAAATTATCTTTCCTTTTTTTTTTAATGAATCAGTAGCAATTTTTGTTAAGGGACCTAAACTGAAAGTAGGTTTAGAACTTTATTTATTTATTTATTTAGTAAAAGGTTTTATTTTGTTTATTGACAGCGAGAGACAGAGAGAGAGAGAGGAAGCGCACAAGCAGGGTTAATTACGTGCAAAGGGAGAGGAAGAAGCAAGCTCCTTGGGGTGCAAGTAGTCCCATGCAGGGCAGGATCCCTGTACACAGAAATCATGACCTCAGCCAAAGGCAAACATCTGCTTAAACAACTGAGTCATCCAAGCACTCCTAGAAATTTTAAATAAAAAAGACCTTTTAAAAACATTTTGTTTCTTTCTTTTTTTTAATATTTTATTTATTAGACAGACAGAGAGACAGGAAGAGGAACTATAAGCAGGGCAGAGGGAAAAGGAGAAGCAGGTTTCCCACTGAGCAGAGAGCCTGATGTGGGGTTCCATCCCAGGACCCTGGGATCATGACCTGAAAAGAAGGGACACTTATGGGGGAAGCAACCCAGACACCTCATTTCTTTGTTTTTAATATATGGCAACTGATGCTTCCCAGCCATGAGGAGCATATTACCCATTGATTAAATCTTTGATAACAACCTATTTAAAGAGGGTGTAAATATATACTTACTCAGATTTATAACTTTGTGTTTTCTTCATAGTTTGGGGCTGGACCCCATGGTCACACACTGCTTCCAGTCTTTGCCTTCCCATCTGTTGATACCAGGCATTTGGTCAGCAAAGCAAATTAGTATCCTAATTAATAAGCCCTTGGCACCATATCTCTGGAGCAGGGGCTGCTCTTAGCCAAGGCCAGAGTAGTTGACATCCCCTCGCTAGTGCTATAGCCCCAAGGACTAGGTCCCTGCCACCAGAACTCAGTCTTACATGTTATGCTAAGCAGACAAAACCAAAACAGGAAATCTCCAACAGCTTTCACTGGCATGCCTCATCTCCCACTCCCTCGACGTTCAGGCAGTACCAGATGCCAGGGAGGGGTCTTGGTCCAACATATGGGAGGGAAGGAAGTAGCCACGAGCAAGTACATTCCTCTCTGTGCCTTTCTTTCATGAGATGGTTGTAAGGGAAAGGAAGAGGAAGGGTAAGAGAGGTGAACTTCAAGGGGTGAAGACCTCAGGTAGGCAGCTGGCTCCTGCCAGTAGGAAAGTGACAAAGGAGAAGGCAGTGAGTCTTGCAGGGAGGGTGGGGGGTAAGGGTTACAGCTTATGACGGAATCTGGACAGGAGTAATAGGGATACTAGTCATTTGAGTCCACCATTGGCAAGCTGGGATGGGTGTCAGGGCAGATAGGCCTCCCTGGGCAACGGCACATGAGAGAAGGTGGAATTCTTCTCTGAGGAGCAGGTGGAGCTTTGGGTGTTGGGAAAGCATAGACAGTATTGTTCCAGGGCCAAGGACAGGTCCGGGTACTCCTGGTTGGAGGTCAAGACCACAGTATGATCCAGGTCTTCTACCAGCAGCTTGAAGGTACCACATGCCAGCCACCCCTCATTATTGTGTATAACTCTCTGGTGCACTCATTGGCTTATCCATCAAATGACTCCTTCAGCAGCTTGGAAACCACCTCCACAGGCACTCCAGGTTATGGGAGGCTTCCAGAGTGAAGATTTTGCACAGGATCACCCCAAAAGACCAGAAGTCACTCTGGTGGATGTAGATCTGGACAAACATGGCCTTAGGGATCATCCACTTCACAGGCAGTCCACTGTTGGTTGTCTTTTTATAGTAACTGATGTGATGATATCTCTGTCAAGGCTGAAGTCTGAGATCTTCATCATGTTGTCCTTTGTTACCAGCACTTCCCTGGTGGCCAGGTCTTGGTGTATGCACTTCTTGGAGGCAAGGTACTCCATGCCTCTGGCTACCTGGTAGGCACAGGATACCAGGTCCTTGGAGGAGAGTTGCTCTGCTGCATTGTGGCTGATATTGTAACAGTCCTCCAGGTCAGGAGGCCTCTGGGCCTGCAGGTACTCCTGTATGTTGTCTTTGGAGGCATATTCTGTGAGAGTGTACGAAGGACCGTCCTGTGTGCAGGACCCAGCAGGTTGATGGTGTCCTTGTGCTGTCCAATCATCTTCATCATCTCCATTTCTGAGATTAGGTTTGACAGGTCTTTCTCTGTTGCATCTGACTTCAACATCTTCACAGACACTTTAGTCAAATGGTTGGATTTGTCTTTGTCCAGCCCAATGGCCTCCTCCAACACCACCTGCCCAAAGTAGGCCTGTCTTAGGGGTCTGCCTAAACTGCCTACACCCAGCCTGTCTCAAGGCAGTTATGAACTCTAGATTATCCTCAAAAACATTAAACCACAAGCTAAAAATTCTCTTCACTAGATCTCTGTCGCATGTCTAATTTTCTTATCTTTCATCATTTATCTTTTTCCTGATTCTTATTTTCAGTATAGTTTATTTTGCTTCCAAGTGTTTTCCCTGGTTTCTGTATGCTGTTTCAGAGGGAAGAATTATCCTGTTAAAATTATATCTTGAGCATTCATTACATCTCTCAGTTAAAATGGGTTCTTTTATGGTATTGATTCATTTGAGTTTTCTCAAAATGGGAAGAATTTTCAAAATGGTGTTTTCCTGAGTGTTCAATGTATGTCTTAGCCTCATCTTTACTCATTTTGAATTCACTTTTCAAATTCTTGTCCCTCTTTTATCTTTTTAAATTTAAATATTTTATTTTTACTCTTCTTTTATTTGAGTATAGTTGATATTCAGTGTTACATTGGTTTCAGGTTTTCAATATCTCCATACATTATTCTATGATCACTACAAATATAGCCACCATCTGTCACCATATAACACTATTATAATATCATTGACTATATTCTCTACACTGTCCCATATCTCTTTTTAAAATCTCTGATTTTTATGTTTTCTGTTATTCCAATGTTCGACCATCATTTTACTTGGATACTTTAATAAAATATGCCTGATTACACACTCTTTGCCGAAAACCATAGCATTGGATTAATAGTAGTCTTCTTCTTCTTCTTCTTTTTTAATTAACATATAATGTATTATTAGCCCCAGGGGTACAGGTCTGTGAATCGCCAGGTTTACACAATTCACAGCACTCACCAAGCACATACCCTCCCCAATGTTCATAACCCCACCACCCTCTCCCTACCCTCCCCACCGCCCTGGCAACTCTCCATTTGTTTTGTGAGATTAAGAGTCTCTTATGGTTTGTCTCCCTCTCGATCCCATCTTGTTTCATTTACTCTTTTCCTGTCCCCCAAACCCACCACATTGCACCTCCATTTCCTCATATCAGGGAAATCATATGATAGTCTCTTTTTCTGGTTGACTTAATTTGCTAAGCATAATACCCTCTAGTTCCATCCATGTCATCACAAATGGCAAGATTTCATTTTTTTGATGGCTGCATAGTATTCCTATATATATATATATATATATATATATATATATATATATATAGGCATGATCTAACCTAATGGCCTTCAAGATAGCCAATTCCTTTGTCTGGAGTGACCTTATTGCTGATAGTTCTGGGCAAATTCATCACCTTTCCATACGTTTGTTCAATTGTCAGCTTCATTGTAACTAACCTGATCTTCCTATTAAAATTCTTACCTCCCTATCCGCTGCCTAGCAACCTTGATTTTCCTCACCCTGATCTAATTTTTCTTTTTCCCCATTGCACTCATCATTTTTGAATGCACTGTGCAATTTTTATTGACTTGATGGATAACCCCACTTCCACACATACTGCACTCCTTTCTCCCTGCAAATTTATTTTGGTACAGCAACTTAACCTAAAAATCAAGTCAGATGATTTTATTCTGCTGTTGAAAGTCTTTTGGTATCTTCCCCTTTCATATTAAATAAAAACTGAAGGCGTTTCAATGTACTAGAGCGTCATACGTCAATACGTTCTTCCTCTCTCCACCACTATGAACTCCTGATTGGCCTCCTTGCTTTTCCTCAAAAGTAACAGACCAGCTGTTCACACAAAGTCTATATACTTACTTGCTCTGCCTAGAGCAATCTTTTCCTTTAATATTTGTATAACACCCTCCTTCACTTCCTGGGTCTTTGTGCAAATAACATCTCACAAATGAGATATAACCACCCAACACAAAATACAATTAACTTTCATTCCAGCATTCTCCAATGGCTTTTACCTTTCTTGTATTTCTTTGTAACACTTATCACAATCAACCATCAATGATTATTCTATTATTGGTTTATTTTCCTATTGGAGACAGAGAGAGAGAGAATTGGGAGGGGGCGCAGAGGAAGAAGAAAACACCCCACTGCCTAGAAAGCCTGCTGGGGAGTTACATCCCAGGACCCTGAGATCATGACCCAAGCCAAAGGCAGTCACTCCATGGACTGAGCCACCGAGGTGCCCCTTTATTATTGGTTTATTTTACTATTATATTTCAAAAGAATGCAAGCTCTTTGTGGTCAGGTATTTTATATGTTTTATTAATTGAAGTATTCTCCGAACGGTAGCTGGCAGATTGTAAGGGCTCACTAAACTGTATTTTCTTGTTAATATTGGGCTCCTTTAAGGGCTTTACCTCTTACACTAGATGTCTATCCTTCAGATGTAAGCAATAAGAATAGAGCCCTGCTGCCTGTTCAAATGAGTAAAAAGCCTGTATTAAGTGGATATTTTAAAAGCTAAATGAATGGCTTAATAGTTGTATATAGGGGGAAAGGGAACATATTTTCCACGGTTTAGAAGTGGAGTTCTTTTATAGAGTTCTTGTACAAGCCTACACTATTGAACGATAATGGGCTGTTGTACATTCCAATTATACAAACACTTTGGTAATTTATATCCTTTTTTTGTAATTCATGACTGGATCATTTAATTCCTTAGGAGCATTATAGCATTTCAACTTTTCATGTTCAATAAACTTATTGGGGTTGCTCCCTTTTTTATTCAAATGGAGAAATAGTCATGATTTCATCTAAAGAAAGTGTTATTGATTGTGTTGTTTTCTAGGAATGAGTCGCACATGCTAGTTTAAAGGTTTTGTTAAATTCCCAAGTGTGTCACCGATAAAAGCCTTTTGTAGATTAGTAACTTGATCAAAACAGAAAAGTTATGTAACACTCAATTGTTATACTATCTTTGTTTCCATCTTGCATTGTAATAACACCCATCTTAACTCTATTTAAGACAAGTCATTGACAGATGGCTTTCTGGCATTGATTGCATGATATGAAATCTAGTATAACTAAATTTTTTGGTTTTAGTAGCCTATAAATCAATTTAGAAAAATATATGTATTTGAATATAAGGTAAAGTTTTAAATTATTTGGCAATAGTAAACTAAACTTTTTTTTGCTAAATTTTTTTTTCTAAAAATTCATTGAGCTCTTTTGCAATAAGAAACAAGTTACAAAAAATTAAGGTTTATTTACCCCAATTCAAAATTATTAGGAATATAATCATAGAGGTTGAAGTATTTAAAATATTGAACCCCAAATATTTTCTTAGGTAAATTCATGAATGCTGAGCATTCACTGTTAAAATATACTAATACTATTGACAGACTGGTAGAAGCCTAAAATCAAATATTTATTAAATATTTATATCCATATCTTTTCATGGCTTGGTAATTCATTTCTCTAGCATTAAATAAGAGTCCATTGTTTGCATGTACTACACTTTATTTGAACTTTCACCTATGGAAGGATATCTTGGTTGCTTCCAAGCTTTTGTCAGTAATGAATAAAACTACTATAGACATCTTTGTGGGTATAGGTTTCATCTTCTTTGGATAAATACCAAGAACTGCTACTGCTGAATCATCTGGCAAGAATATGTTTAGTTTTGTAAGAAACTGCCAAGTTGCTTTCTATTCTTTATTCTCAATAGACATGGAAGAACATTCCTGTTGCTCCACATCCTCACCAACATTTCGTGTTCTGTTGGCAGTGTTCTGGATTCTGGGTATGTACTGGTGTCTCTTTTTTGTTTTAATTTGCATTTTCCTGATGACATATGATGTGAAGCATCTTTTTATATGCTTATTTGCCATCTGTAATATTTTCTTTTGTGAGGTATCTGCTAAGGTCTTTGGCTCATTTGTAATCAGGTTTTTCCACGATTGTTGAGTTTTAAGGGGTCTTTGTGTCTTTTTGATTAACAGTCCTTTGCCAGATGTGTATTTTGCAAATTTTTTCTCACAGTCTGTGCTTTGCCTTTTCATTCTCTTGGCATTGTTTCACAGAGTAGACATTTTTAAATTCAGTGCTTGTGCTTTTGTAGCTAAAGTTATTTCCAAAACCAAGGTCATTTAAATTTTCTTCTATATTACCTTCTACATGTTTCATGTTTAGGTTTATAATCCAATCTGAGTTAATTTTTGTGAAGAGCATATGATATCTGCCTGGATTTATTTTATTTTATTATTTTATTTTATTTTTATTTTATATATTTACATTTAGCTTCACCATTACTCCAGAACCATTTGTTTGAAAGATTGTATTTTGCTCTCTTGTATTGCTTTTGCTTTTATATTAAATATAAAATATAATTAATAATATATATTCTGTTCCTTTAATCTAGTCTTTCTGTGGTATTACAATATCTTGCTTACAATTATCATTATTGTATACTTTTTTTAAGATTTCATTTATTTATTTGACAGAGAGAGAGATCACAAATAGGCAGAGAGACAGACAGAGAGAGAAATGAGGAGAAGCAGGCTCCCTGCTGAGCAGAGAGCCCAATACGGGACTCGATCCCAGGCTCCTGGGATAATGACCTGAGCCAAAGGCAGAGGCTTAACCCACTGAGCCACCCAGGCGCCCCATCATTATGGTAAATTTTGAAGTCAGTCCTCAGTTTTTGTTCTCCTTCAACACTATGTTGACTATTGTGAGTCTTTGCCTCTCCATATAAACTTTAAAATAAGTTTGATAATATTACAAAAAAAAAAGAACTTGATGGATTGCCTTAATTGTATAGATAAACTTGGAAACCAGTGACCTCTTGAGCTTAGCAGGAGATAGACCATGGACATCAGTTGTCACAGTGGTGCCTCTGGCAGAACCTATTGCAAATCCGTAGGCAAAATGAGACCTCAAGGATCTGAGAGATGTCTAAGAAGTACTTGATATATCCCTTGGGTATGGTTTATTGAAGTGTCCACCTGTCTGAAAGCTGGGGAATCTAGATAAGGGAGGGAAAATTAGTTATGATAAAACATATCAACAAACATGAATAAATGTTGTAAAACTAATTGTCATGGCTCATATACAATATGACCAACAGAGGGACCATCAAAAGGAAAGCATCAGTTATGTTTATTGTGAAATGTTTTATTCAAAATAAAGCAATGAGAGGGGAAGACACAATGAGAAAATTACCATTTTTTAAATGGTAACCTTCTTACAAAATGGAATAGGGTTTATATTCTAAGTAGTATATTGAAAAGTAAAACATTGGGGCGCCTGGGTGGCTCAGTGGTTTGGGCTGCTGCCTTCGGCTCGGGTCATGATCTTAGGGTCCTGGGGTCGAGCCCTGCATCGGGCGCTCTGCTCCGCAGGAAGCCTGCTTCTCTCTCTCTCTCCCTCTTTCTCTCTCTCTCTCTCTGCCTGCCTCTCTGCCTACTTTTGATCTCTGTCTGTCAAATAAATAAATAAAATCTTAAAAAAAAAAAGAAAAGAAAGGTAAAACATTAAAAAATAAAATTTAAATTTAAAAAAATTATGGAATTTTTAAAAAAGGTTAAAAAGAGCAGAACCATTTTTCTTATAACTGGAAAATACATTCTATATATATCTATCAAAAATAACTTGTCGGGTTCCTGGGTGGCTTGTGAGTTAAGCCGCTGCCTTCAGCTCAGGTCATGATCTCAGGGTCCTGGGATGGAGCCCCACATTGGGCTCTCTGCTCAACGGGGAGATTGATACCTTCTCTCTCTCTTTGCCTGCCTCTCTGACTACTTGTAATCTCTCTCTGTCAAATAAATAAATAAAATCTTTTAAAAAAATAACTTGTCATGGGGGCACCTGGGTGGCTCAGTGCGTTAAAGCCTCTGCCTTTGGTTCAGGTCATGATCCCAGAATCCTTGGATCGAGTCTCACATCGGGCTCTCAGCTCAGCAAGGAGCCTGCTTCCCCCCTCTCACTATGCCTGACCCTGCCTACTTGTGATCTCTGTCAAAGAAATAAATAAAATCTTTTATAAATAAATTTAAAAAAATAACTCGTCATGTTTGGATCAGGAGCATATGGAAAAAAATAATATCTGAGGACAATACTTCTGCCATGTTTTGTGCCTTGTTAATATTTTTAAACAGTCAGCCAACTTTAGCTTTATTGAAATACCTACTAAGAGACCAGCAGTGCCTTTTGGAGCCCTATGACTATAAAAATTAATTGCAAATATTTAAAATGTTTACTATGGTGTCACTATTTAGGGCCACCACCAAGCATGTTTCAGAAGTAAGCATAACTGTTACTCTTCTGTAAGGCAAAAGGGCATGTTTTCAGGAGTTCCATCTGCTGTACCAGGAGGTTAATCAAGTAATGAATTTTGTCTATAAAATAATTCACTTTTCAATCTAACATTCCTCATTCCACATTATAATAATAAAAACTAGGAGGAGACTAAAACAAACAAACAACTACAACTACAAAAACCAGCTTTTCCTTCAGTGGAAAAGTAAATAGAACCTTATGAGTAGCCTGAAATTTATTTTTAAATAATTTTTAGTAGCGTTTTTGTTAGAAAACCATATATTTTATATAGCTAAGAAATAACAGGCAAAGTTTTATTAAGTTCTAAAAAGTCTAGTTACTTCTATTTATCTATTAACTCATCTCTTAATGAAGTAGAACATGATCACACCTATTGTATCTACCCAAGTTTGTATGCTTTGGTTATTTTATGTTTGCTATTTCCTTGCTTAATTTTTGCAATATTTGATACATAATAGTATCTTTAAGTCCATCTACGGTTTCACAGAATTTGCTTGAACTTCATAAAAATGTACCATACTTTTTGCACTGTCCTTGTTTTACTTCTCTATTAACTTTCCAAGATTTATTGACGTTAGAGGGTATAGCTATCATTTATTTTTATTCCTCCATAATGCTATGTTTACAAATTTTTATTTATCTGTACTTTTAAAAATATCTTTATTATATACCATTTCTCATCTCGCGTAACACTCACCTTACTTCTACACTTTTCAGATATTATGTAACTGAAAACCACAACTCAGCAACACTATAGCACCATTTTTCAAAATTAAATGTCTTACCAGAATTCTTTAATTCTATCCTTTATTTGTATTAGATGACCCTTTATTCTGGTATTTGGCATTGTTCATATGGAGGAAAGCTTATAAGTTGATATTCCATCAATAGAAGGGTTTATTATGATTGATTAATGATTTTCATTTAGAATGCATAGAATATGGTTGATTTAATATTTCTTTCTTACTCTCTGCCTGGAATATAGCCACTAAAAAATTAAGTTAATTACCTAGACTTTAAACTGCATATTAATAGGATAACATACAGAACTCTTCTCAGATTGGAACACCTGGGTGGCTCAGTCAGTTAAACGCCTGAGCCTTTAGCTCAGGTCAAGATCTTAGGGTCCTGGGACTCAGTTCTGCAACAGATTCCCTGCTTAGCCAGGAGTTTGCTTCTCCCTCACCCTGCTGCTCCCCCTGCTTGTGGTCTCTATCACTCTCTCTCTTACAAAAAAATAAAATTAAAAAAATAAATTCTTCTCAGATAGCTAATATAGAATATTGTCTTTGTATTTATCAAAGGGAAAGTGCCATAAAATAATTAAATTCAGACGACTTCAAGTTCATTTTTTAACCAGTAAGAAAGTACTGGAAACAAGCCAAAAATGTCTTTAATGAATTAAAGAAGTAGATTGATTTTCAATATCTTAATGTTTCTAAAATTAATTCCAAGGTTTTTATACTAGATATCAGTGTAAATATTCATTATACAAGGATATTCTAAAAATAACCCTGAGAAAACTACTTAACATATATGATGACCAAAACGAGTTTGACAAAAGTCAGTTTGGGTAAAACTCACAACACCTACCACCTGAAACTCTTGTTCTATAATTTAATTATTTTAATTTACAAAAATACAAAAATAATATATCAGAGTAAGTATAATGATAGCTTTGAAGTTATGCTCTGGTTGTGCACTGTTTACTATTTAAAGGGGAATCAAATATGTGATGCTTATGGTGTGACTGTATTAAAATTCAACAAGTTCAGAAGCATACGAGGAATAGAATAAAGACAAAAGATGACCCTTACTTATCCTAAAGATAGACAATGGTATATATGTGCTAGTTGGGGAGAGAATCCAGTCCGTAGATGGAGGATGTGGTAGTGGAAAAAAAAAGACACAACGTTTTGGTTGAACGTTTAGCACTATATTTTACAAAGTGAAATTGTGTGTTAATAGCCTTGAATAAAATCCAAAAACTATTTTCAATTCATTGAAGATTATTTAGGAAAAACTTGAAAAATACAACTTGATAAGGATTCCAATAAAAGATTCATAAGCAATACAAGTTTCAGAATTTTTAGTATATTTAACCTAAAAAGCCATTTGATTTAAATTAAAGAGAATTCTATTTACCTGCCACTTAAATAAGAGGAAATTATTCGGTTTTGTAATAAGTCAATAAAATAAATTAACATATCTTGAGAAAACAGATATGCACACTAAGTTAAAAATAATAGTGCTTAAGCTGTTCAGCAAACATTTGTAAAATTTCTTGCCATCAGCTAGCTCTGGAGTTCTGCTAGGTGAGTAAGGCCATGTATGTTACTGCTCAGAGTACTGACGCAAAGCAATTGTCCCCTTCGCATCCATTTTTTGCCGTTGATATATAATGCTATGTTGTTTAGAGGTACATCGATGGCCCTACATGAAGCCCTTTTTTTGTGTGTATATGGGTGACTGTGATTTAACTTTCAAATCAGATGGCTCCTGATTTACAATGATTCAACTTATGAAATATTTGGCAATGATGTGAAAGTGAAAGTGATTCAGTAGAATTTGAACTTTGAACTTTGAATTTGGGTCTTTATAAAAAGGGCCAGTGTCATGTGGTATGGTGCCATCTTGTGATGCTGGGCAGGGGCATTGAGCCACAGCTCCCAGTCAGCTAGAAGATTACAGGGGTGAACACCTGATATTCTTACAACCATTCTATATATAACGATTCTTCTTTTTTTTAGTGTAATATTTAATAAATTGCATGTGATATTTGATACTTTGTTATAAAATAGGCTTTGCTTAAGATGATTTTGCCCAAATGCAGGCAAATGTAAGTGTTCTGAGTATGTTTAAATAAGCTTAAGGTAAGCTATGATATTTGATAGTTTAGGGGTATTAAATGCATTTTCAATTTCTTATGGGTGTCTCTGTACATAGCCCCCTTGTAAGCTGAGGAACATCTCTATATGTATATGTAGCCTTGGTATGGCTTACATATTATTGGCATGAAACATCTAGAACAGTACGTGTGCCATATAATTGTCTACAACATCAAACAAGTTTCTTGAAAACTTGTGCCAAAGGGGTTATGTCTTTAAGGATTCTTATTTCAGAAGGCTTCTCTCTCTCAAACGTAAGATTTTTCAGAAGGTAAGTGAAAATCTGACCAAACTCAACATTTTTCCATTTTCCCTAGTGAGCAAAGATAGCTAAAATCTATCTGCCATTTTCAACACTGTACTCAACGACTGTAATTCTAATTTAAGAACAGATTATTTATACAAAACCACATGTTGGCCTAATCTTACACAATATTCATAAATCTCACTCAGAGCCTTGGACACTTTTATTTGTTGAGTCTATATGGTACTACGGACATTCATCTTTTTTGACCTCATAGCTTCATGTATGTCTATACTTTTGAAAATACATGCATCATAGTTCCATTGTAAAATGTATGGGTTATAAAATGTGCTATGCTATCAAAATGGTAATAAGAACATACAAATGACCTGATGTAATGAACTGGACCAGATTGCCAGATATCACATTTCATACCAGAAAGATTCAGTGGTAAGTTTTAAAATGGCCAGCTACACTTCGACTGCATTATAACTCATTTAACTTCTTTCTTTGTGTACAGTATTATACATTAGTCAGTACTATAGTAAATAAGTACTTTGGACAGATGCAAATATGCTGTAATAAAAAATGTTTTTCTTCTTTCTTTTAGTCCTTTTTACTTGTAAGACGAGCCCCAAATACCATGCCTCCCCCAAAATAATTTGCAATCCAAATTTATCTCTAAAAGAATTTATTGCACAGAAAAAAAATATATATATATACACTTACAGTAGACATGTTCAAGAATAGTTACACAACAGCAGGGCCCTAAAGGTAAGCAGTATAGTTGTTTGTTTTGTTTTCTTTTTTCTTTAAAAAGAAAGAGGTTATGTGAAATATTGGAATTTTATTTCGAGGCCTAGTATTTCAAGACAGTTAACTACACTTACGGTGTCAACAGCCTCTTGTTGGCAGTATGATTTTATTGGCTCCATGGAATAACAGCAAGAATTTACTATTGCTTCTTTCTTTATGACACACACAGAAAAAAAAAATTGACACATTTGCTCAAGACCAACCAGAATCATTTTAACCTATCAAAATGGATGGGAGGCCTTCACTGCCAAAGTCACTGCTGGGTTTTCACAATTCCTTGCAGACAATCTGCTACTCCCATTATGATAAAGGAGAGAAGAGTCATAATCAGGGAAGAAAGCTAGATTAATACTTGGAATTATCATTGAATTATTTAGCCTGCTGTAGGATTATTATTATTACTGTCATTTGATAATTTTCTCTCATTTTATTAAACACAACTGTGAGTAATTACCCTACCTAATATTTCTCTGTATTGGCTGACTAGCTAGCAAACATTCATGAAAATATCCATTAGCCACACGTATAAAATCCTGCATTATGATGCTGTTGAATCAGAACATACCACTACCTGATCCTGTAGCTCTTTGAGGATTTGCAAATCAATTAATTCTATGTTTGTTGGATTTTTCCCCTACAATTAGAAAATTTATAATAGAGGCCATGAACATTATTAGTTTTACCATTTTAAACCAGCAATCACACTTTGATTTTTACAACAAAAGCAGAAATATAAACACACACATTTGGATCAGGTTTCTGTTAGTCTGTCTGGACTTCAAAATCCTATTCGTCAAGATAATGCACACCAAAGTTCTGGAGTAAACAAGAAATTAGATGGCACCTGAACACTTGGTTTAATATTCTCCAAAGGACTATGCAACTTATTTCTTACATTATGACATTGTTTTACAAAGATCCACACTTTTATAATGTTAGTATTTTTAATAATCAATAAAGTCAATTAATCATGATTAAAAATCAAACTGAAAAATTTCTACTTTTTGCTTTTGCCCCCTCCATTTAGAACTTATTTATAGCCTGATAATTCAAAGGTCCCTATGTTTATGAAAATCTGGACAGAAATAGCTCTAATATCCCATTCAGAACTTGATATTAATCTAAGTCTTTTGGCTCCATTTATCCTGAGAGCAAAGTGTAGGACAAAGGATTTGAGTACTGTTAGTTTATCTGGGAGATTATCCAAGGTAGAAAAGAATGGGAAAGTGATACAGTGAAGAAGCAACTTTGTCAAAGAGGTACATTGTTGATATAATTGTTGTGGATAGAAAATGAAGGCTTGCTTTTACTGAAAGGTCCTGAGAAACTTCTTTAAGTTGTCCTCATGAAGACCTGAAAACTGACAATTTTATCTATGGTTCTTATTTCCACTTCACTGAGAGCTGTCCTCAGAGGACATTAACTCTCCTACAATTTTGGGTTGTGTTGGACACATTCTAAAATGAGAGATAGAGCATGAGATGCTATCAGTGTTAAGTAACTGCAATTTCCCGTGGAACTATCCACCACAGGTTTGGCTATAATCAGGTGTTGGGCCTTGATATCAGCGGGATTTTGGACAGTATCATTTTAGGTTAATCATTACATATGAAATTTCCAAAAACTTCAACTGATGAAACTTTGATTATTAGTCTATAAATATAACAATAAATCTACAGTATTCAAATTATTTTCATAGAAATACACAGACAAAGCATCAATTGATTAATATTTAAATGTTACAAAATACTGAACTGAAAGAATTTGGTCATATAAGAACGTGTAACAAGTAGAACGTAGGTTTAGGTTAGAACTCAGGATGCATTTGAGACTCAGTTAAGAAATTGAATGGAGGGACGCCTGGGTGGCTCAGAGGGTTAAGCCACTGTCTTCGGCTCAGGTCATGATCCCAGGGTCCTGGGACCGAGCCCCAAATCAGGCTCTCTGCTCAGCAGGGAGCCTGCTTCCTCCTCTCTCTCTCTGCCTGCCTCTCTGCCTGCTTGTCATCTCTCTCTGTCAAATAAATAAATAAAATCTTAAAAAAAAGAAATTGAATGGATGTCTGACTATCTTATAGGTTTGCTAAAAATCAGTGACTTTGTGTTCACGTGTGGCTATGCAGGAATTTTTAACTTTCTCTAAGAAGTTATTAGATTTGATTATATAATGGCAGTAAAGGATGGGGAAAAGCAAAGTACAAACCCCATAAAGACAAAGACACTGAGTATGAGAAAAGAGTAATAGATAAGAAGAATCAATGCATTTGAGGAAAATGGGAATTGAAATACACAGTGATTGTTCATTTTTTTAGATGCAGAAAACAAAACTAGCTTGCAAGAAGGAAATAACAGAAGTCCTGTTGTGATGTGAGACAGAATCCTGGAAAAGGCAGTAACGTGGAATAAAGGAGTAGGGAGAAAATATCAGGTAATTTGGATAGGAAGGAGTTAGGAGGTAATTGCTTGATAACTTTTATATGGCCCACTTAAATGCACAGATTTCTCTTCTTTAATTTATATGGAGAACAGGGTGTCCTTTCTCTTCCCTTTCAGAGCACCAGAGGTGTACTCTTTCAGACTGAAAACCTGAAAAGCTCAGGACTCAGTTGCTTAAGCACAGCTGAGAGAACATATTTCAATTAAGATTTACATTTTGCTGTATGTAGTAGACTGTCAAAAGTGGTTTTTTGGCCATATTTTTTCATTTAACAAAAGACTACAGAGAGTGTTTTCTGGTGTTGGTTTAGAGTGTCCATCCCTCTGAACAGATTTTTCTCTCAACGTCTGGGGCAAGAAATCAATTGTTACATATGTATTCACTAAAAAAGCAGCTGGAAGATGCTGAGCACTGTGGCCCATGAGATCAAGGCACCAGCACACACTTGTGAGTGGTGAGCTCCCAAGGCTGGAGGAAAATTCTAGAATAAAGTGCTCATTAGAGAGCCATACCTTTTCTCCTGTTTCCTTACCTCTCTGCAGTACCCTCTTGTATCCACAGCATTGGAAATGCTTTTAGCAACACACCACACTGAATCACCACCAATTATGTGATTCTCTTGGTGGAAAACCAAACACTGTGTAAAAACTGTGGTTTTCTAGTTCATGCTTCTGGATGGAAAATAATTCAGAATAAGCTGATAGGAGTAGCCAAGAGAGATTTAATCTTCTGTTTGGAAAAGGGCTTCTATATAAGTGAGTAGAGGAACCTTTAAGAATTATTCATGTTTAGGGGCACCTGGGTGGCTCAGCGGGTTAAGCTTCTGCCTTTAGCTCAGGTCATGATCTCAGGGTCCAGGGATCAAGCCCCACATCAGGTTCTCTGCTCAGCGGGGAACCTTTTTCCCCCTCCCTCTTTCTGCCTGTCTCTGCCTACTTGTGATCTCTGTCAAATAAATAAATAAAGATTTTTTTTAAAAATACTTATTCATGTTTACATATATGCACCAGAATGCTATGTCCCTTGTCAAATAGGCTTCAAATCAACAAAAATGATAATATTTTACTTAATACGTTTTTTAACTCCTCTATTAACATTTTGGAATACATCATTTTAATGCACATCTGCAAATTTGTAATCACTTCATGTGAGACAGGGAATGCTTAAAAAGGCAACCAGGGGCACCGGGGTGGCTCAGTGGGTTAAGCCTCTGCCTTTGGCTCAGGTCATGATTTCAAAGTACTGGGATCGAGCCTTGCATCAGTCTCTCTGCTCAGCCGGGAGCCTGCATCTCTCTCTCTCTTTCTGCCTGCCTCTCTGCCTGCTTGTGATCTCTCTCTGCATCATATAAATAAATACAATCTTTAAAAAAAAAAAAGGCAACCAAAAAACATTTACAGTTTTGGACAGGAGTTTCCCTTACGTTTGGATAAGGATGCAAATTCAACTTCATAATAAATTACACTGCATCATAAAGATTAAATGCACTCAGGGATCGCGTTCTCTCCTCCCTCCACTCTATTGTACACACAGCTGCCCAACTAATCTTCCAAAAACACACATTTTCATGTGCTGCTTTTCAAAACTAGCTTCCTGGCTTCCTGTTGCCTGAAAAAATAGTCTCAAATGCTTTTGTCTGGCATTCAGGGCTCTCTAGGATGGGCACTCTGGCCAACACATCACTGCTCGTTTGTTCCACCACACACAAGTGGATCTCGGGCTAGTTATTCAGAGACCCACCTCCTCACGACCCAGCAAAGGTCTCGTGCATCTACTAAACTCACGGCTCACTCAGTGATGTTCTCAAAGGCCATTAGTGGGTGACATGCCACTGCTAGAGTCAGGAACCAGTGTGAAGTTGCCGCTGCCTAAGTGCATGGACTTAAAGCAGGAACGTTGATTCTCCAGGAGAAAACTGGGGCATTGTTATGAGAAGGCAGATGGCAAAACTACCCAGGTCCCCTATGACTGCTTTAACACACTCTGGACAAAATTGAAGGAGACAAGTGAACGTATTAACTCCCACTTAGGCTGTAGAACGCAAATGCGACGGAGGGAAGGCGTTATCTTCTTCTGGAACAAACCACTTAGCTCCAGCTACTTTTATAAATAGATCAGACCCTGTCCAGGAGCCCACTTAGCTGGGTTCATTTGTATACAATGTCCATACCTTCAGGAATATTAACACTTTATCTCAGATTGCATTAATTTAAATAAAACTTAACAAAAATGGTGTGAAATGAACAAAAACACCATATTCTGTGATGAATCAAATGAAATACATTTTCAGTTGCTGTTTTCCCCATTTAAAGATAAAATTTCTGATAACTGTCATTATTTGTGAAAAGACACAAGACCAACAGTTTGTGTGCATGTGTGTTTTGGTTTTCGGTTTTTGGTTTTTTTCTTCCCCTTAAGGCTATAGCCATATTGTCACTAATAAAGATCTCAAATTTGCCTGGAAGCTTTCATGGCAAATTGTCAGTCTGAGGGAAGTCACCATCCAGCCAAATGGCTTTATACATCATCAGTGCCTTTCTTCCACACACATTCTCTTCCTGGTTTAGACATTAGTTACCCTGGTTCTACAATGACACAGTATTTGCATCTCTCTCCTGTCCATAACTCCTAAAAGTTGGGGACCTCTCACTTTGGTTTCCCCAGAGCATGACATTTTATTTGGTGCTTGGGGGGCAATGGGCAGTTCAAGAAGTATGTTAATACTATCACTCAATGTCTTGATCCATGCTATGCACCAACAGTGTAGTAAATATCGTTCATTTCTTGTAACAAAGGCAGTAGGAACTTCTCCCAAGGGACGGAATTCCAAGGACAGAATGAAGGCAGGAGGGGAGCTGGTCTATTTGGACCTACTTTGTGAGAGACACTGGTTTAGGTATTTATATGTATACATTATACCACTGAACTGTCACAATCCTGCAAATTCTTACATGCTTGGGTTTCTATGTAGCAAGTTTAGCAAGCCACCCAAATTCACAGTGACAGGCCCGTGAGTCAAATCCAGCATGCTTGACTCCATGATTGTCAAGTCCACTAGCCCCATATATCATGAATCTGAGATTCATGAGTGTGTAGGTGCTATCAGGAAATGTCAAAAATGCCCATTTCAGGGACACATGGATGGCTCAGTTGGTTAATTGTCTACCTCCAGATCAGGTCATAATCCCAGCATCCTGGGATCGAGTCCCCCATCAGGCTTCTTGCTTACCAGGAGCCTGCTTCCCACTCTGCCTGCCTCTCCCTCTGCTTGTGCTATCTCTCTGACAAATGAATAAATTAAATCTTTTGTAAAAATCTTGTTAAAAAGGCCCATTTTAAAGAATGTTTTAAAACATTGTTTGGACAGCAATAGAAGCGAAAGCAGAAAGACATAATGTAACGACAGATAGTTTATGTGGGAGCCCTTTGGGTACTCTGGTGGATGAATGTTTTTAAATTAGTTTTTTGTGGACATGGGGAGTTAGAGAGGAGAAGGAAGGTGGGAGAAATTGGAAGGGAAGCTGAACCATGAGAGACTATGGACTCTGAAAAACAATCTGAGGGTTTTGAAGGGGCGGGGGTTTAGGAGGTTGGGGTACCAGGTGGTGGGTATTATAGAGGGCACTGCTTGCATGGAGCACTGGGTGTGGTGCAAAAAGAATGAATACGGTTATGCTGAAAATCAATAAAAAATAAATTTAAAAAAATTAGTTTTTTGTAAACTGCAAAAAAAGAAAAGCACTCCCATTTATAGCGTACACTTTATGGTTCACAAAGCACGTGCCAACAATAAAAATAATGAGGGGTTACCGTTACAATTCATAGAAAAGGAGGTACAGGGAAACTGAATGAAAGGGAATAACAAAGTAGGTTCAGAAGTCCATCTTCCTTGTAAAAAAAATTAACCTGAAAGTGCGTTTCTGCCACCTCTCTCCTGTTTGATCTGATAAAGAATGACCACGATACAGGAATTATAGTTCGGGGTTTTGAAAAGCATAATAGCTTTATACCAACACTTGAGCTTTTATTTTTTTATTTACGTATTTATGGCTAACAAGATAGCTCGATTTGATATGCGGTTCGTGACAACCAACCTCAGAAGTAATTCCATCTTCATGAGAAGTCAGAAAGAACCACAAACCAAACCTCAAAATAGATTCAAAGAGAAAATAGTCTTAAAAAAATTTCTCTTCCTAAAGCCTCTCCGTTCGGCTCAGGTCATGATCCTAGGGTCCTGGGATTGAGCCCCATGTCTGGCTCTCTGCTCTGCGGGGAGCCTGCTTCCACTTCTCTCTGTGCCTGCTCTCTGCCTACTGGTGATCTATGTCTGTCAAATAAATAAATAAAATCTAAAAAAAAAAAATTTCCCTTCCTATCAGAAGCAGACCAAACCACTAACAAATTCCCCAGAAAGCTTCATCTAAAAGGTTGTACTTTCTTCAGACACCCAGCAGGAACTTCTTCTCTGGGCCTGGTATTTCTTCAATGGCCTATTCCAGAGAATAAGACACTAAATTACTGAGCGCCATGGGCCTCAGAACCACGAAAGAGATGATGAGAGGCACAAAGCAGGCCTCTGGTCACCAAGAGGGTATGTAAATGTTTGCTGCTTTTCTGCATGTTTCAAAGCTGAGTTTTTAGCTGGAGGCCGTTCCTTTATGATAAATTGCTGATACCGTATAGTAAAAGCCATTATATGATCTTTTACAAACCATTTCCTATCTTTGCATTCTCATGTGCCAAGACAGACAGGGATTATTTAAATCCCTGAAGAGAGTGCTATTGCATTTAAATTGCCTGTAACCTTCGTGCAATAGATTTATGGTTGATGATAGATTTAGTTAAGAGATAACTGTTTTAAATATTTATTCTCAGTAAAGGATTTCAATCTATGCTCATTTAAGTAAGTTGGTGCATAATCCCTTTTCTATGAAACCATAGTGCAAGGACCAATGCCGCGCTTCCGCGAGAACCCCAAGCTCTTTTTCTGGAATGGCCATATGCCTATGTACCAGGCGTCCTCTTTTCACTCGCTTTGTGGAGCACCTACCATGGAGGTCATGTAATAACCAATGACCAAAAAACAAACAAAAAACCCAAACATCCAGGTCGAAGTTATTCGCGCCTGCCATCATGCAAAGGCAGACCCTGCCTGAGGGATTCTCAGTTTTTCCGCCCCCCCTCCCCCACCCTCCCCTGGCTCTTCCACTCTCCGCATTCACATGCCTTCTGGCCTCGCTTTCCTCTCCTCGTTGTCACTTTTATTAAATGGTTTTTTTCTGCATGTTGTCCCGCAGAGCGATTTCATGAATGAATATACAGGAAACTGAGTCGGAGCCCACCTGTGAGAGCCCACCTGTGGAGGCCTTTCATTAGAATGGTCTCTGGTTCTAGCCTCAGTTCAGAATACTGCGTGTACCTGAGGACCGAGTCCAGATGTTTCTTTCATCTCTGACTTGTATTTGAAATCCTAATGTCACTATGACCTGGGAAGCCGACGTCCACAGCATCTTCACCTGAAATTCCACTAGAGCTCCCATTTACCTAGTGCCCAGCCTGAGTCTGTTTTCCACTACTGTCAGGGTTCTAGAAGTTCATGCACTGCCCACCACTGACAGTAGGGGCATCTCTCTGTCCAGATTTTCCCTTTACATAAGGAGGTCAGATACAGGAGATTAGGGCCCACTCTAACCACCTCACTGTAATGTGATTGCATCTGTAAGGACTCTAGTTCCAAATAAGGTCACGTTCTGTGGTACCAGAGATAAGGACAGCAGCAAGGTTTCTGGGGGAAATGCAGGTCAGCTCTTAACAGTCCACTCTAGGCTCCCCAAATTCGTGTCCTTCCCGTGTGAAAAATACTTTCACCCAATGCCCTCCAAAGCACTAATCATCCCAGAATCAACTCAAAATCTGAAATCTCATCTGTCCTCCTCCACTGAAAGACCCTGATCTCTCCCAGACCATGGGACCTGAGGACTGCATCCAGAAGCCACAGTCTCCTGGTAAAGCTGCCCATCAGGTCCTCATATCACCCTCATTCGTCCCAGCAGCTGAGGGCCTACAGTTCCCAGAGACAGTTTCTCAGAGGAAGTTTGAAGACCACCTTAGAGGACGTTGTTTGGGAGTGGATGAAGCGGGAAGGGGGTCAGAGCCTCCTGCCATTCCCAGGGCACCCAGAACCCAGAGAGTGAGGCCTTGGGTGCTTTGTAGTGACAGATTCAAGGCAATTTTTCGACTTTGGGACTTCAGAGCTAACTTAGTTTTCATTTGTGATTATTATTTTTGTGGGGGGGCCATAGCATTTCATTTGACTTATGGCTGTTTTCACTCCCGGTTCTGAAGAAGCCCCTAAATCCTAAACCTGTTGAGGACGTTGAAAGCTCTCAGAGCAGCAGTACTGGGGGACAGTGTGGACACATGGTTTGGTTTCTCCTCTGGCCTGATTCTGCGGCAGCCCCGCTCTGTCCTCCTCAGACTTCAGAGCAATAGCTGAATAAGTGGAGAAAGGACCAGGGGGTCAGGAAGGTGGCCACCGAAGAGTGACTTCTCTGGAGGGTGGCTGAGCTAGCGAGTGAGCGTGTTAGTCCAGCTCTGCCTGCAGTCTGGATGGAGCTGAACAGGGGCCAGCGAAGGGGAGGAGGAGCAGAGAGCGGGGACAAAGGGACCAAAGAGGAGATTCAGACGAAGGGAAGTAATTGTGAGGAGAGAAGAAACTCTAGAAGACAGGCATGTAAGAAAGGAAAAGGGATGAATTGGGCATCAGGAAAGGGCACCACCAGGGATGGAGAGAGGGGAAGGGAAGAGGGAGGGAGGGAGGAAAGGGGAAAAGAAGAAGGGAGGAGTCAGCAGGCCAGGGCTCCCCCTGAATCTGAAGAAGAGGTGGCTGGTCCAGCTTGTCAAACAGGATGCTCACTCTTTGGTCCCAGTTTCTGCACCCAGTGCTACTGGGCTTTGCAAGGAAGGCAGGATGTCCCCTGGGACCCACTGGAGCCCACTGGAGCCCACTGGAGCCCACAGGAGGGTGCGAGAGGTAAGATGCCACCTGGTCCTGTCCTGAGCTGCTCCCAGCTGCTAGCCTCACCACATGGTGCAAGAGGTACCCCAGAACAAAAGGACACAGGCCTGCATGTCTGCCGGTGGCCCTGGGCACTTAGCTCATCGCAGTGAACCACACAGCCTCCACAACCCAGGCTTTCAAAGCCTGCTTCTTCGTTCATGGCCTTCATGTCTGTATGAACATGAGCCAGATCTAACTCATCTCCGACAGACAATTCTGACTCACCCCGTGTCAGATTTTTATTAGTGGCTGTGATAGAGTAAGATAGCAATGCTCCAACAAACGGACTATTTCCTCCCACGTGACCTCAAAAGTCTTATATATTTTCTTAGCGAAAAAATCTTGTCTCCTTCCATTAAGCTCATAATGTGGTCTAATAGTATACATGTGCCTTCGTTAGATGCGAAGCGATATAGAGGTCCTTTTTTTTTTTTAATTTTATAAGGTAAAGCGAGTGAACACATCTAACTTGACGAATACGTCACTAAAATGTCAATCCAGGCAAAGCTTTTTCTGCCTACAGTTTGGAGGCTACGTGGTGACATTTTAAAAACGCTGTCAGTCCCTCAGTGAGGCTTTAGAAGCTAGCCAGGGCTTACTACGTGCCAGGCACTGTGTCACGTGTTGGAGCTAAATGGACGGAGAGCTTGGAGGCAGGCTGGGGAGGGACATCCGTGACACAACCACAGCTAGAAACGGAGGCCAGTGCTAGAAAAGAGAGAGCAGGCTGCATGGAGAGTGTGTACCATGGGGCTTGTGAGCTCACGAATAAGTGGGAGTAACTGGAGTGGGGAGAGGGGGGAGAGGAAGAGGGTCTTCCCATCAATGGGAATCACGTGTGCTTGGAGGCAGGCACCATGAGGGGTCTCCACAGGAAGAGGGAGGCAGCGTGGTTGAAGGGCAGAAAGACAGGGCAGAACAGGCATCAGTCAATTGGAAGGGTAAGAAGAGACGGATGGGAGGATTATGGATGCCTTTGGAGGACTGAGAATTTGTTAGAAGATCAGTGCAGTTTTCTATGGAGACAAATGCCAGGAACTGATAGGTCTTTGAAAGGTCACTCTGGCTGCCTTTTGGCAAAGGGGTTGGTAAAAGGCACGTGCAGGTGTGAACACACCAGGTGGGAGGTGAGTGCAGGAAATCAGGTGAGGGAGCATGGGAACTTGGTCCGGGGGTATATAAGGGAAAATAGCCTTTAATGAGTTCCACAAATTGGCACCAGCTGTAGCTTCATTACAGCCCTGGAAGGAGTAGGTGGGTGTGTCCTGGAGGTTACAGAAATTACATGAGAAATGGAAGTCTTTTTAGATCTTTTTTCCAACTAGAGGAACTCTCACCTTATTGATAGAATTCCAGAGTGGGAACGGATGGACATGAGGACATCTTTGAAATGTCTGAATATGTTCTTCGACATCTTTGCAAGTGACGAGGAGACCTTGACCTTAGGAGGCCTCGGCCTTCTTTGTAGCCAAGAAGATTTCACCTACAGATTTGGGTTCTCCCTTTTAAAGTCAAGAAGACAGTCCTTCCAAAGGACACCTCCTATCATTATACACTCTCATCATACCACACTTGCTGGGATCTCCAAGACCCTCTGTTCCAGGTTGTGAGTATCCACTTTGGCCACGCTGGTCTTGCCAAGAACACCACCACAGGAAATCTAGAGCCTGTAGTGCTATTAATAACATCATCTAAGACTGTCTTTGCTGCCCTCATGGCCTCTTCCCACCATGACTCACTGAAGCTTTTTACACGTTGTATCCATTAAGCTATAGTTCCCAAAGCTCATCTTCTCTAGTGCCATCAATTTTTAGGGGACCAGGCAAACCTTAAACTTGTCCCCCTTAATTAGATCCCTGTGCCCCCACAATCTCTTTGAATGCCTTTCACCATGATCCTTGAATGAGCTCTGAGACCACTGCTGCACTGCTGGTACCTAACACTTCTTGGCACCTTGTCTGTTAGTTCTTGGAAGAGGAGGTGGCTATGGAGGTGAGTGGGCATGGGAGTGGGAGGATTTCTCCCTTCACTTCCTTTTTTGTTTTTTCAAATAATGGGTTTTGAGGGGGAGGGAAAGGTTAACCAATTTATTTTCCATCTCCCATTGATAAAATGTTTACCACTCCCCATTGAAAGAATTTAGATCTTTCTTTAGAATCTCCAGGAAAATCTCCCAAACCCAGCCCACCACCATGTGGATTCAGCCATCTTCTGATTCACCTCCAGATTGTATCCTCCTAACTGCTCAAGCCACAGGTTAAGGGCGAAATGTTCAATGCCCAAGCAATTAAGTGGGGAACACGTTTATCTAAACAATTGCATGCAGCTCTGTATCTGCATACAGGGGGTCTCTCCCAAGACTTTCCAACCTCAGCAAAACAAGAAAAAGCCCCAGCGACCTGGGGTATATATCATTCATTCATTCCTGTGTTCAACACTCATGGCGGATCCTCACCGAGACAGTGGGAGAGCAAGGACAGGAGCAATCCCGGAGGCTGAAGTCTGAGGAGGATTTCAAATTCAAGTCAGAGATGAAAGAAACATCTGGACTCGGTCCTCAGGTACAGGCAGTATTCTGAACTGAGGCTAGAACCAGAGACCAGTCTAATGAAAGGCCTCCACAGGTGGGCTCCGACTCAGTTTCCTGTATGTATATTCATTCATGAAATCGCTCTGCGGGTCAACATGCAGAACAAAACCATTTAATAAAAGTGACAATGAGGAGAGGAAAGGGAGGCCAGAAGGCATGTGAATGTGGAGAGGAAGAGCCAGGGGAGGAGGGGGGAGGGGGGGCGGAAAAACTGAGAATCCCTCCCTGTGCTCCTTGCTGCCAGGGAGGTCTGAGGGACTAGTTTCTACCTGGGATCCCAAGTCCAGTACAAAAGTGGCGGGGCCACAGCTCGGGATGAGGGAAGGGGGTCCTCGGCACACGCGCGTGAAGGGGGCTATTGCGCTCGCTGCGGGGGGCACCTCGCCTGGCTCCATCCCCGGCCCGACCCCGTGGGGACCCGGGTGTGGCGCGTCGTCCGGGGTGGTCCCGCTGCCCCGGTGGTCGCGGGAGGCTGGGTCCCGACACCCCCGCGAGCTCGCGGCCCGCGCTTTCTGCTCCAGGTGAGGGCGCAGCGCGGTGTCACTTTACCTGCTCGCAGAGGGTCGTCCTGAGAAGCCATGGGGCAGGGCGGGGCAGCGGGCCGTGGGAGCGGGACAGTGCGGCCTCAGGAGCTGGGCTGGAGCGCGGGAGTGCGGGTGTCCTGCAGTGCGGACTGGGCTGCAGCAGAGCACAGCGGAGCTGCGCGCCCCTCCTCCGCCAGCTCCTCCACCTCCTCTCAGACTCTCCGCTGCGTCCTCCGCGAGCTCACTCCCGGATACTGCAATTAGCAAAGCCCCTTCTCCGGACCGCCCACGCCCTCGCCCACCTCCCCCTCCGTCCTGAGGCGCGGGCCCCGGGCACGGGCACCGGGAAAGCCCGGGGGGCTTGCGAGGGTGGCCAGCGCCAGCGCTGAGCGGCCTCCTAGCCTGGCTCCCCGAGCGGGTGTCCACCTGCTGCCTGGCTGCAAAAAGATCATCAGCCCTAAACCCCAGCTGCACTCTCGGGTCACTTCGCTGGCTTCCTGATTGTGCCCAAAGCCGGGAACCAGCTTCCCCAGCACAGGCCTGGGCTGAGATGCTTGCCCGCGATCTGTTTAAGCAGTACGGAGATTGAAACAGTCCTCAAAAATCTCCAAACAAAAGACCCAGGCCAGATGGCTTCCCAGGGGAATTCTACCAAACATTTAAAGAAGAATTAATTCCTATTCTCATGATACTGTTCCAAAAAAATAGAAATGGAAGGAAAACTCCCAAACTCTTTTCTTTTTCTGAGGCCAGCATCACCTTGATCCCAAAACCAGACAAGGATCCCATCAAAAAAGAGAACTACAGACCAATATCCTTGATGAACACAGATGCGAAAATTCTCACCAAAATACTAGCCAATAAGATTCAACAGTACATTAAAAGGATTATTCACCACGACCAACTGGGATTTATTCCAGGGCTACAAGGTTGGTTCAACATCTGCAAATCAATCAGTGTGATACAACACATCAATAAAAGAAAGAACAAAAACCATATGATACTCTCCATAGATGCTGAAAAAGCATTTGGCAAAGTGCAGTATCGCTTCCTGATAAAAACTCTTCAAAGTGGGGGCGCCTGGGTGGCTCAGTGGGTTAAGCATCTACCTTCGGCTCAGGTCATGATCCCAGGGGCCTGGGATCGAGTCCTGCATTTGGCTTTCTGCTCAGCAGGGAGCCTGCTTCTCCTCATCTCTCTCTCTCTCTGTCTGTCTCTCTGCCTATTTGTGATCTCTCTCTCTGTCAAATAAATAAATAAAATCTTTAAAAAAACAACTCTTCAAAGTGTAGGGATAGAGGGCACATATTATCAATATTATCAAAGCCATCTATGAAAAACCCACTGCAAATATCATTCTCAATGGAGAAAAACTGAATACTTTTCCGCTGAGGTCAGGAACACGGCAGGGATGTCCGTTATCACCACTGCTATTCAACATCGTACTAGAAGTCCTAGCCTCAGCAATCAGACAACAAAAAGAAATTAAAGGCATCCAAATTTTGCCAAAGTGGCAGAAGAGAAGTCAAACTATCCCTGTTTGCAGATGATATGATACTGTATGTGGAAAACTTAAAGGACTCCACTCCAAATCTGCTATAACTTGTATAGAAATTCTGTAAAGTGTCAGGATATAAATCAATGAACAGAAATTGGTTGCAATTTTTTTATACCAACAAGACTGAAGAAATAGAAATTAAGGAGTGAATCCCATTTACAATTGCACCCAAAACCCTAAGATACCTAGGAATAAACCTAACAAAGAATCTATACTCAGAAAACTCTAAAGTACTCATGAAAGAAATTGAAGAAGACACAAAGAAATGGAAAAATGTTCCATGCTCCTGTATTGGAAGAACAAATATTGTGAAAATGTCTATGCTACCTAAAGCAATCTACACATTTAATGCAATCCCTATCAAAATCCCATTCATTTTTTTTCAAAGAAATGGGACAAATCATCCTAAAATATATATGGAACCAGAAAATACCTCGAATAGCCAGAGGAATATTGAAAAAGAAAGCCAAAGTTGTTGGCATCACAATTCCAGACTTCAAAGTTGTCATCATCAAGATAGTAGGGAACTGTCCCCAAAACAGACATAGATCAATGGAACAGAATAGAGAGCCCAGAAATACACCCTCAACTCTATGGTCAACTAATCTTCAACAAAGCAGGAAGGAATGTCCTATGGAAAAAAGACAGCCTCTTCAACAATTGGTGTTGGGAAAATTGAACAACTACATGCAGAAAAATGAAATTGGACCATTTCCTTACACCACACATGAAAATAGGCTGGAAATGGATAAAGAAGCATAATGTGAGAAAGGAATCCATCAAAATCCTTGAGGAGAGAACAGGTAGCAACCTCTTTGACCTCAGCAGCAGCAACTTCTTCCTAGGAACATCGCCAAAGGCAAGGGAAGCAAGGGCAAGAATGAACTACTGGGATTTCATCAGATCAAAAAGCTTTTGCACAGCAAAGGAAACAGTTAACAAAGCCAAAAGATGACTGTCAGAAGTTATCTGGGAGAAGATATTTGCAAATGGCATACCAGAAAAAGGGCCAGTATCTATCCAAAATCTATAAAGAGCTTATCAAACTCAACACCCTAAGAACAAATAATCGAATGAAAAAATGGACAGAGGACATGAACAGACATTTCTGCAAAGAATACATCCAAATGGCCAACAGACACATGAAAAAATGCTCCACATCACTCGGCATCAGGGAAATACAAATCAAAACCAGAATGAGATACCACCTCACACCTTTCAGAATGGCTAAAATGAACAGGTCAGTCAATGACAGATGCTGGGGAGGATGTGGAGAAAGGGCAACCCTCCTACACTCACTGTACGTGGGAATGCAAGCTGGTGCAACCACTCTGGAAAACAGCATGGAGGTGCCTCAAAAAGCTGAAAATAGAACAACCCTATGACCCAGTGATTGTAGTACTGGATATATATCCTAAAGATACAAACGTGGCATTCTGAAGGGGCACATGCACCCAAATGTTTATAGCAGCAATGTCCACAATAGTTAAACTATGGAAAGAACCTAAATGTCCTTCAACAGATCAATCAATAAATAAGATGTGGTATATATGTACAATGGGATACTGTGCAGCCATCAAAAGAAATGAAATCCTGCGATTTGTGATGACATGGATGGAACTAGAGGGTATTATGCTTGGCGAAATAAATCAATCTGAGAAAGACAACTATCATATGATCTCCCTGATATGATGAAGTGGAGATGCAACATAGGCGGTTTCGGGCATACGAAAAGAAAAATAAAAGAAGATGGGATTGGGAGGGAGACAAACCATAAAAGACTGAATCTCACAAAATAGACTGAGGGTTGCTGGGGGGAGGTGTGTTGGGAGAGGATGGTGGGGGTATGGACATTGGGGAGGGCAGGTGCTATGGTGAGTGATGGTGAGTGCTGTGAAATGTGTAAACCTGGTGATCCACAGACCTGTACCCCTAGGGATAAAAACACATTATATGTTTATAAAAAATTTTTTAAAATAATTTAAAAAATCCATTAAAGAAAAAACACATATTGCAAGCCCAGAGCTAATCTCATATTCAATCAAAAAAGTTTGAAAGTTTTCCCCTTAAAGATCAGAAAAAAGACAAGTGTGTCCACTTTCACTACTCTCATTTGACATAGTACTGGATGTCCTAGCCAGAGAAACAAGGAACACAAAGAAATAGAAGACTCCAAAAAAAAAAAAAAGGAAGAAGTAAAATTTTCTTTTTTTGGATAACATGAACTTACAAGAAAAAAAATCCTAAAAACTTCACAAAAAATTTTGAATAAACAAATGTAATAAAGCTGCCAAATACAAGATCAATATATAAAAGACAAGAATTTTGTTTTGTTTCGTTTTTTTTAAATAGTTTTTCATGTCATCCTTGCTCAGTGATCACGCTAATCTTCTCTGCATCATTCCAATTTTAGTATATGTGCTGCCAAAGTAAGCACAAGACAGGAGCATTTTAACACTCTGATGATGAACTATCTGAAAAAATAAAGAGAACAATCTAATTCACAATAGCATCAAAAATAATAAAATACTTAGGAAAAGTATTAGTTAAAGAAGATGAAAGATCTGTACCCCATAAACTATGACATTGATAAAGCAATTGAAGGAGACATAAATGGAAAGATAGCTCATTTATGAATGGTAAGAATTAACATTGTTAAAATGTCCATACTACCGAAAACCATCTGTAAATTCAATTCCTATCAAAAATCCAATGTTAGGGGCGCCTGGGTGGCTCAGTGGGTTAAGCCGCTGCCTTCAGCTCAGGTCATGATCCCAGGGTCCTGGGATCGAGCCCTGCATCAGGCTCTCAGCTCAGCAGGAAGCTGCTACCTCTTCTCTCTCTGCCTGCCTCTCTGCCTGCTTGTCATCTCTCTCTGTCAAATAAATAAATAAAAAATCTTTTTAAAAAATCCAATATTTTTTTTTTACAGAAGTAAGTAAAGAATCCTAAAATTTATATGAGACCATAAAAGACAACTAATAATTAAAGCAGTTCTGAGAAAGAATGAAGAAGCGAAATTACACTTCTTGATTTGAAACTATACTACAAAGCCCTCATGCCCAAAACAATAAAGTATACTGGCATAAAAATAGACCAATAAACAAGTAGAACAGAATTGAGAGTCCAGAAATAAATCCTTTCATACAGTCACCTAATATTTGACAGGGGCCAACATATATAATGTGTAAAAATAGTCTGTTCAATAAATGATATTTAAAACTGAATAGTCACATAAACCAGCATGAAACTGGAACCTTATATCACTCATAAATCTTAACTTGAAATAGATTAAAGACTTAAATGTGATGCATGAAACTAAATTTCCTAAAGGAAAACATAGGAAGGAAAAATTCTCATTGACATTGGTCTTGCCAATAGTTTTTTGGATACCAGGCCAAAAACACAAGCAAAAGAAGCAAAAATAAATAAATGGTATTACATCAAACTAAAGTTCCTGCATTGCCAAAAAAAAAAAAAAAGGGAATGAAAACACAATCCACAGAATGGAAGAAAATACTTACAAATCTTATATCTGAAAAGAGGTTAATAACCAACAGATACAAATAGAAAAAAATATATAATTAAAAAAATAGCAAAAGGATCTCAATAGACTTTTTTTTCAAAAAAGTTATATAAATGACCAACAGGAGCATTAAAAAGTGCTCAATGTAAAAACTCAGGGCAAAGTCATTATGTTGTTGTTGTTGTTGTTTACCTCTGAAAAACACAACAAGATATGACTACCTATTAGAATATATACTACCAAAAAATTAAAACTAACAAATTTTGGTAAATATTGGGGAAAATGGGGAACCTTTGCACTGTGATAGGGATATAAATTTGTATGGAAAACAGTACGGAGATTATTCATATTATTAAAAGTAAAATTACCATATGATTCAGTAATCCCACCTCTAGGTATATATCTAAAGGAAACGAAGTCACTATTCGAAGACATATCTGCACTCTTATGTTCATTATAAAATTATTAACTCTAAGCAAGAGATGGAAATAACTTCAGTATCCATTAATGGATGAATGAATAAAATAAGTATGGTAAATATATACTATGGAATACTACTTAACCATGAAAAATTAAGAAATACTGCCATTTACAACAGCATGGATGGATCTTGAAGGTATTATACTAAGTGAAATATTTCAAAGATTTTATATATTTTTTTTAATTTATGTATTATGATATCCCTTACATACAGAATCTGAAGAAAAAGCAAACTAATGGAAACTTAGAGTTGAGTTGACAAGAGGTGAACCTGGGGTGGAATAAGGTGGTCAAAGGGTACAAACTTGCAACTATAATATGAAAAAGTTCTGGGGATCTAATGTACTACAGGATGATCATAGTTAATAATATATACATACATTTTTATTGTGCTTCCCTTTACTAAACTTTGCATATATCACATTCTTACAAGTTGAAAGTTTATAGCAATCTTGTATAAAATAGGTCTGCTGCCACCATTTTTCTAACAACATTTGTTCATTTTGTGTCTCTCTGTCACATGTTGGTAATTCTTGCAATATTTCAAGTTTTTTCATTATTATTGTATTTGTTATGGTGATCAGTGATCAGTAACTATGACCCACTGAAAACTCAGAACTAGTTTACTTAAGGTATATACATTGTTTTTCCTTAAAGACATAATGCTTTTGAACAGTACAGTATAGTGTTTATTTTTTATATGCACTGGGAAACATAATTTTTTATTTGCACTGGGAAACCAAAAATAATAATCATAATTTGACTTAGTTTATTGAGATGATCACTTTATTGAGGCGGTCTGGAACAAAACCCACAAGACCTCTGAAGTTTATCTCTACTGTACTATATACATAAAAGTTGCTAAGAGAGTAGATCTTAAAATTCCTTACCATACATGCATAAAAAACAGTGGCAACTATATGAGATAGTAGATGTATTAACATTTTTATGTAGATTATATTGCAATACAGATGTATGCCCATTTATCAAATTGTACAAAATTTACACAATGTTAAAAGTTTGCAATGTTATAAGAAATCATTTCTTATATTTACAAATTATAATATGTCGATTATTTTTCAATAAAGCTGGAAAAAACTTTTTGTAGAATTAATCTATTTTTCAAAAAACGAAGTAAGGAAGTAGAAACTGCAACTAACTCTGAAATAATAGAATATAAAATCCATTTTAGTTATATACACTGTGACAAAAACTATTACTTAGTTTACAATGAAGGAGTACTTAGGAAGCATGAAGGATGGTCTATAAATAAGGCTGAAAGAGCTCAGTTTTAAGGTTTAAATTTAAAATCTTCTTTTGAAATACTCAACTGACCACCTATTTTTCCAAACATAAAAGTCTTAACTGCATGAATTTATTTCATACAACTCTATAATCTAGTTTCATAAGAAAGCAGCATGCAAATCTTGAATAAGACAGACTTGCTTAAGTTTCTTTGTGTTCAACAGTAAAGGATACTTCCCTAAAAAGAAGAAAAATCAGCATATTTATTATGATAATTATTATTCATAATGAGATTCATATTGAATTAGGGAATATATATCCTCAGAGGAGGTAAAGTAAAATGAAATTTATTTTGGTAAATGTGTCTATGAATAGTCAATACAATGCCTCAATATAAATGAATATTATCATTTTGAACAATTTAATTACTATTATTAGAATTATTATAAGTATAAAAATAGCTATCATTTTAGCATGGAATATGAGACTCTCAGGCTCCATGCTTCATTACATCCACACAACAACTCTGCATAATAAGTATTATCATCACCATTTCATGGGTGAAAAAACTGAGGCTAACACATTTAGATAACTGGTTTATGATTACATGGCTAGTAAAGATGCATCACACTAATTTAGGCTTTATGATTTCAGAATTGTACTCTTTCCACTGCACATTCTATTACTCTGTAAATACTTGGCTTGTTTTCATTTAGTTCTTTAATTTTATTCATGTGGTGATGGCTTAAAGCTTCATTTAAAGGAAGCTTAAAAAATTCATTTAACCAAAAGCTCCCAAGAATTAAAAATGTCATGGATCTAATGTAGACATGGATATCATTAGTTAATGGGTAACTATATATTTTCCACTCTAGTGAGATAACAATCAGAGTATTTTTCTAAGTTTTAGTCTCTGAGTGTTCAAAAGGACTTTGTTAAAATAGAAATATTTAGACAAAGGTGATCAAAAGTCTGGATCAGGTCACCTTAAGATAAATATTAGGAAACTGAGGAAACAAATGGAGATTTGAACACTGAGCTATGATATAATGAATGGTTTAAAGTATTTAGTAGAGCATAGAAAAGCCCTTTAAAGCCTGGTCTTAGCCTAGCATTGCAGCTTCTGGGATATCTGTCTATCTATCATCTATCTATCTATCTATCTAGATATAAGTTTGAAAACTTTTTCAACTTAAAGATTTTGAGAAATAGAACATAATTAGCACCATAGAAGATCTGTTTATGATAACAACCTAGCCTCTCCTCCCAGTTTGTTAATATTCTCTCTTATTTAATGTAACATTGTGTAAATATACCACTACTGATCTGCCGTTATGAATGAAATAACTATAATCATCTGTTTGCATATCCTGGTGAAAATATTCATTTAGTTCCATGTTGTATTTCTAGGAATGGACCAAATTTTTTTTTTAATTTTTAAGTTTTCTAAATATTGTCCAACTTACCTCATATGTTTTTATTATGTGCACTGTCATTCCTTCACATTCTTGCAAGAGATTTTCACTGTTGCCCAATATGGTAAGTGTGTAATAGTATGTCATTCTAGGTTTTAATTTATTTTTAATTTAATTTAATTTAATTCCAGATTCATAATAAAGATAAACAGTTTTTGTATATGAGTGGCCATTTGGATTACCCTTTCTGTAAAGTACATGCTCAAATCTTTTGATATCTTAACATTGTGTCATACTGACTTCTTTAATAGTAGATTTTCTGAATGAGATTTTAGCTGTGTAGGTCTTCTCTATTTTATTTTGAACTTGTTTTCATTTCAAAATCTTTATATTTATTTTCATAATCTGCTTTTATTTTGCTTTGTCTATTATCTATCTATCTATCTATCTATCTATCTATTTATTTACAAGCAAGAGAGAGTGAGCAAGTGAGAGTGCAGGGAGGGATAGAAAAAGAAGGGAAAAGAATCTTAAGCAGGCTCCAGGCTCAGCACAGAGCCCAACTCTGGGCTCTATTTCACAACCCTGACATCATGACCTGAGCCAAAATGAAAGAAATAAAATAAAATTAAGGTGTTAAAAAAAAAAGAAAAAGAATTGGAGGTTTAATTAAGTGAGCCACCCAGGCACCCCTGTGGTATCTTAAATTAGCTGTCATATCTTTAAAGTTCTAGAGTATCCATTTAATTCATTTATAAAATCTTTCTCAATATCATTTTTAGTTTCAGTTTTTTGTTCAATTTGTTTCCCCTCTCATTTCTTTGAGCAGAGTAATCAAGCCATTTTACAATCTTTATTGATCATTTTAACATCATACTTAATCCCATTTTGTCTATCAAATCTTGTTAATGGTTTTTCTTTGTGTGCTTTGTTACATTTTGCTATGTTCAAGACATTATATTTGAAACTCTTATTGAGTAGGGATAATTAAGAGCTATAATAATGGTATGGTCCCCCTTGGCTGGATTTTCTCTTATATCTGTGACTCTACAAGACAATCATATTCCAAATTCAGTGATTGACTTTCTCAGTTTACACAGAAGGCAAGGTAGGCTATAGTCTTATTTCTGCTTCTCCTTGTGCTTTGGGGATCTCAACTTAAATTTGGGTTGTACCAAAGTTTTCAAATTTGATTGCTGCTGGATTTTGAATTTTGTTTCTCTAGTATCAAGTGTCTATTAAAAACACAGCTCAGTGTGTTTTAGCAGTTTCAAATGCTCTCATAGCTAAAATGGCTTCAGGCATATATCTCTAGACTCTCATTGTGTTTCGTATTTTGGCCCAGTAATCCCTCACTTATTTTTATAATCATTCTGATATTTTTAACTTTAAAAGCTATTTTGTCGGGATTTTTAAGTTGCCTAAAGTAGCAGTTTTTAGATCACCATTACTAGAAGCAACAACAAATATACATGAAAATATCTGCAGTAGTTTATCACATCTTTATGGCTTTGAACTTCCAGAAGCCGAGGCATCCTTCTCTAATCACTTAGGCAAACTCCAGTTTACCCTTTAAAACAACACAAGAATTGCTTCATTTAAGAACATGTTCAGGGATGACTCTTCCCCACTGTTCTTACCAACATTCCCACACACTCTTTGCTACCCACACCTTGTTTATGAACTTTCATTAGGTATATCAGCGTCACCAGAATTTTGCTCTATTGTATATTTGTCCTTTAGAGCTTTAATTAAATATGAATTCCATAGAAAGTCTGTCCCTTTTCTTTCAAACCTGGGTTAGTTATTTCTTCTCATTCTTTGTCAGAAGCTACTTTATTAGAGAAACTTACAGCTGTGTTGTGACTTTGGAGCCTTTACAGTTTTTTGACTGGAAAAATCACCCATCCCTGAGGTTTTTACGCAGCTTCCTAGCTGATATTATTCAGAAATCTGTTCAAAACAGACTTTTTCAGGGAGGCCCTTTCGGACCACTCAGTTACACAACCTCTTCTCAATCACTGCTCTTTTTAAAATGTGCTTATTTATTTCAAATATGCATCACTATTGAAGAAAAACCAGTACGATTTTTTTCTTTTTAAAGTTGGCTTACCTATTATCTATCTCTCCCATTAAAATGATTCCTCTGGGCTGGGGTTTTGTTGTGCTCATCTTAGGCCAGGCACTCAATAAATTGTCTCTGAATGATTGAATTGTTTGTCTCCCTTGCTAGATTCTCAACTTCATGAGGCCGAGGATTGTTTTATTCAGTCCTTCTTTATCCTCAATGTCTGTTATATTGCAGTCACTTACGTGACTAATGGGAAAAATCACAGAAAGAAAGAGTTAAAACTACAGAAAAACCCCGTAGGTTCAATAACACAAAGCTTTCTAAAACTATTTAGCCCAAGACTTGAATACTGGCTGCACTTTTGATTTTTTTTTAAATGGTATTGAATTTAGTTTAAATGGAAATACTTGAATGGTAGAATAATAAAAAAAAATTATAAAAGCAACTTGCTCCTTAAAGTAAGAATTATATAGGGCATCTCTTCTAGAAGCAAAATTTTCAAATGTCAAACATCTGAAAGCATAGAAGGAGAAGTAAGAGTGTGAATTGTACTTCAATGCTCTTTTCTTTATATTCAGCAAACAGCTTCATTCACACCTTTCCAATTTTTTCAACTCTTTTGACAAAGCCTTCAGAGGAGTTACTGCTGATGACCACCATCACAGCCTGACAGGAGAAATTTTATAAAGAAAAATAATAGCATGTTTTTCCCAAATTGTTAAGGATATGGTGAAGCTCTGTCGGATTCAAAGGAGGAATGTGCAATTCCATGCTATATATAATAATAACTTATTTTAATAGTGGCTTTGCAATTTTTCAGATATACCCATTTACTGAAACCACTATGAAATAAACAAAAACAAACAAATTAACAGGGGTTCGAGACAGGAATTATCTAATCTAAAAATAGCACATGTTCACAGAATACACAACACATATCCCAAGTACTACTATAGGTTTCAAGTAATAGTCAAAACAATAGTAAACATGATTCAGACCCTACCAGTCAAATCACAAATGGGACCTTAACTGTAAATCCTTATCTTTAGATCAAAGCGGGTTATTGGGTGCTGAAGATACATTATAGAACTAATATGTTATAGAACTCCTCTGAAATGAGTCATTTATTCCATCACTTTTCCTGCACAGCTGCTGACCCATGTTTTGGTTCCTGGAAATAGCTGCTACCCTGTCATACTTCTTAAAAGCACATAGATTGATGACTCTACTCATTCCTCCATTCCTCTGTGACTGTCACTGTGTTAAAATGTGGAGTCAGCTGACTCACTTGTGGTGGTAATAAAGTAGATGAGTTTTCGAAGTATTTTGCTATTTCTAAAAATGCAAAAACTAAATTACATTGAAATCATAAGGGGTGTTTCAGGGAGAGCTGTAGGATGTGGTTTCTTGTGTAATCCACAGAGATTAGCTCCAACACATATTTAAACTCTCCTCTAGGAGCAACCTTACTGGTAAAACAAGAAGATAAACAGATGTATACACAACCTGGCACAAAATTATCACTTACGTTTGCCTTCCTAGTCTCCTCGTGTTACTTATTTATCTTAACTTCTCTCTGAAATCAGGGAACACAGAATCTCAATCAGTTGACATTTTTCTACTGAATTACCTACCCAATAGTCTGATCATACCCCTAAGACTTTTTTAAATTATTTCACTCATAATCCCAAATCTGCTTTGTTTCCTCGTCTTAGTACACTGTAATTTGATTTCAAAATGAGGACAGTTGTCAGTAATGCCACATTCATTAATCTATTTTACAATTCCATGTACTTAGAACTATGAAAATATGTTAATAACATCCATTCCAATAATCCACCCTAAATTTATTATCATGAAACAAGACCTCAAGAAAGAGAATTCAAAATCATCCATGTATTTGCAGTTTATTGCAATAAAGCCTTTATCAATAGACTTCCCTGTGCACATGGTGGTCAAATTGCTGGTGAAAACCAGCCAGATCTATTACAAGCTTTCTCATGGCTTCTAGGTAACCCAAGTGAGCCTTTATTGATACTGGGAAGGGATAAAGCAGGGAAGGGATAAACAGTGATGTAAGAATTGGCTAGACAAAAGTAATGACTCTCATTACAAAGTGAGTATTTTAAAGCAAAAAAGCCTGTTGGGAATATTGTTTTATAAAATAGTGGGGGTTTTTTTATTAACTTTTTAAAATTCAATTAGTTAACGTATAGTGTACCATTAGTTTCAAATGTAGATTTCGGTTATTCATCCATAGCATATAATAGCTAATGCTCAGTACTTACTGTGATAGCTTCTTGAAAGCACAATTTTAACCCACTGAGCCACCCAGGCGCCCTTGAAAGCAGAATTTTAGATCATATTTTCTGATTACTTCCATGTAGTACAACACTTTCCTGCTAGCAACCTTCAAAACATACTGTTTGTTAGAGGAGTTTCTTTAATAATAAATAAATAGGGATTTATTTAAATTTATAAATATATAAAATAAATAGGAATTTATTTAAATTTATTTAAATATTGCACACTGTTTCATTGTTCATAAATAAGGTGATGATATTATAGCCATTAGTTGGTAGCACTGATCTATCACTTTCTTTTTACTTCTCAGTGCATTCTCTTTGCACAAAATAGATATATATTTTAAAAGAATCTGGATCTGTGGCAAACTTTAAAAAAAACCATATACAAGGTCTTTTCTGGTTCCATATAAATTTTAAAATTATTTGTTCCATTTCTTTGAAAAAGATGGATGGTACTTTGATAGGAATTGCATTAAATGTGTAGATTGCTTTAGGTAGCATAGACATTTTCACAATATTTATTCTTCCAATCCAGGAGCATGGAAGATTTTTCCATTTCTTTGTGTCTTCCTCAATTTCTTTCACGAGAACTTTATAGTTTTCTGAGTATAGATTCTGTGTCTCTTTTGTTAGGTTTATTCCTAGGTATCTTATGGCTTTGGGTGCAATTGTAAATGGGATTAACTCCTTAATTTCTCTTTCTTCTGTCTTGCTGTTGGTGTAGAGAAATGCAACTGATTTCTGTGCATTGATTTTATATCCTGACACGTTACTGAATTCCTGTATAAGTTCTAGCAGTTTTGGAGTGGAGTCTTTTGGGTTTTCCACATATAGTATCATATCATCTGCGAAGAGTGATAATTTGACTTCTTCTTTGCCGATTTGGATGCCTTTAATTTCCTTTTGTTGTCTGATTGCTGAGGCTAGGACCTCTAGTACTATGTTGAATAGCAGTGGTGATAATGGACATCCCTGCCGTGTTCCTGACCTTAGTGGAAAAGCTTTCAGTTTTTCTCCATTGAGAATGATATTTGCGGTGGGTTTTTCATAGATGGCTTTGATGATATTGAGGTATGTGCCCTCTATCCCTACCCTTTGAAGAGTTTTGGTCAGGAAGGGATGCTGTACTTTGTCAAATGCTTTTTCAGCATCTATTGAGAGTATCATATGGTTCTTGTTTTTTCTTTTATTGATGTGTTGTATCACATTGACTGATTTGTGGATGTTGAACCAACCTTGCAGCCCTGGAATAAATCCCACCTGGCCATGGTGAATAATCTTTTTAATGTACTGTTGAATCCTATTGGCTAGTATTTTGGTGAGAATTTTCGCATCTGTGTTCATCAAGGATATTGGTCTATAGCTCTCTTTTTTGGTGGGATCCTTGTCTGGTTTTGGGATCAAGGTGATGCTGGCCTTATAAAATGAGTTTGGAAGTTTTCCTTCCATTTCTATTTTTTGGAACAGTTTCAGGAGAATAAGAATTAGTTCTTCTTTAAATGATTGGTAGAATTCCACCGGGAAGCCGTCTGGCCCTGGGCTTTTGTTTGTTTGGAGATTTTTAATGACTGTTTCAATCTCCTTACTGGTTATGGGTCTGTTCATGCTTTCTATTTCTTCCTCGCTCAGTTGGGGTAGTTTATATGTTTCTAGGAATGCATCCATTTCTTCCAGATTGTCAAATTTATTGCCGTAGAGTTGCTCATAGTATGTTCTTGTAATAGTTTGTATTTCTTTGGTGTTAGTTGTGATCTCTCCTCTTTCATGCATGATTTTATTTATTTGGGTCCTTTCTCTTTTCTTTTTGATAAGTCGGGTCACTGACAGAGTCAAATGTACTTTTTCTACTAGTAGCCAGCTCTTTGTCTTTTGTCAGAAAGATGCCCTTGTGAATTATTTATAATAAAGCTATTAGCAACAATAATAATAATAATAAATAGAATTGAAAATGTTAAAAAAAGTTTTCTTAACTAATTAGGGTTCTTAGATATCAATTGGAGGAACCACCTCTGGCAAGCAAATTAATCTGCAAGACATTCCCAGAATTAACAAGTCAGTCAGATACAGGGTTGTCTGTAGATTGAAAGGTGAAACAAAAGGACTAGGTTTGGAAAATAGGTAAGGACAGTGAAAAAAAGATCAAATTTTTGGGCAAAATAAATTCTTAGGTGTCCTTTCAATGGAGTCCTGGGCATTATGTAGCAGAAACTCTGGAGATTATCTCAATCCATTGGAGTCACCCCATTTATTAGCTTGCTATTGACAAAGTTATTTACAAACTGTAGAGCAAGAGGTTATAATGTAGAAAACTGATGGTAATGCACAAGATTCTTGTTAACAATAATGCAAGTTAGTGATTTTTCATTAGACAACATAAATTCTATATCCCAAATTATGGGCCCAGAGAACTTCTGCTGCACAACTCTGCTTATATCCCAAATAACCATGTGAACTAGTTTTAATATCTGCTTCTCTTATTACTTTTTGAATAAAAATTAGACAACATAAATTCTATATCCCAAATTATGGGCCCAGAGCACTTCTGCTGCACAACTCTGCTTATATCCCAAATAACCATGTGAACTAGTTTTAATATCTGCTTCTCTTATTACTTTTTGAATAAAAATTCTTGACACAAGTATTTTATAATTGTGTGATAATCGTGCATTTAATTTCTTGGAGAACAAACACACTTTAGCATAACTATGTTCTTTCACAGAACCAGCCTTGATAACACACTTCTATATGTTAGAAATGATGTAATAAATGTAGAATACTGGGCACTCGTTTGGTATTCTTTGCCATGTTTTGCACTATCTAAAAAGAGATCAGTGAACTTGGACTGGAGTTAGTAGACATGGAAGAAAATAAAATATTACAGAGAAGAATACTCTGTGGTCCACAACCTAAACGGGCTGGGATTCCCATCATTTGGATCCCTGTAGCTTTACAAAAGTCAATTAAATTTTTGTGTCTCCTATTAAAGTTGATTCCCCAGTACTTTTTCAAACATCTCTTGTAAAGTATTGTTTCCCAGAAAAAAAAGGGATTTTTCACATGTCTCTGCCTTTGTCTCTGGTCATGATCTCAGTCAGGATCCTGGGATCGAGCTCCATATCGGGCTTCCTGCTCATTAGGGAGGATACTTCTCAGTCTCTCTCTGCAGCTACCTCCCCCTGCCCCATTCATGCTTTCTCTCTCAAATAAATAAATACAATCTTTAATTTTTTAATTAAAAATAAGATAAATAAAATAAAATAAAAAGTCTGGTCTTACTGCCCCATTTAGCTCCTTTTTGTTTTTTGAGTTGTATTTAAAGCAGCGTGAGAGAACATGAGGATCTCAAACTTAAAAAAAAAAAAGGAAAAAATTGAGTTTTGTTAGGATTTAAGATCTTGTCTGCTAGACAAAAACGTTGGCTTTGTTAACATGTGAAAATTAACAAAAGAGGATAAGATAGAATTCTAATAATTTTTGTAGAAATTAAAAATTTCCTCCAATCCAATTACATACAGACCCATTAAGTAAATTCATTCCAATGTCCCAAACCAACCTTTTCTAATAGTAATGCATCTGTGTAAACAGGGTCAACCCAAGGAATAAATAAATATTATTATATTTTTCCTGTCTCTTCCACTGTCACATCTGGGTATATTGGTAGCAAGCCAATTATCTATCTTATAAGACATGATAGCATAAGGAAGGGTATTCTGTCCATTTGGAACAACTGAAAATCATTGTAATTTTATCTTGGTGCAGTAACTTGAGATGGCACAGTGTGGGTTATGAATATATTTTTTTTTTTTACTGGGAAGAAGAGATTATAGAGATATTGGTTATCCAAGAGAGATGGACAGGTGTTGATACTTGCCAGGTCAATATCCATCTACTTTTTCCTTTAATATCAGAAAGCACTGAGGGATTGATAACAAGGAAACTTAAAACAACATCAAATATTTTATTGTCTCTTTTCTAGTTATATTGTAACCATATGACAAAGTATTAGTCCTACAAGCCATCATGCTCTTTTACCTCTATCTTTCTGCCAGGAATGTGGGCTTAATAGTGAGAACTCCAACAGCAATTTTTGCAACTGTGAATAAAAAGCCATGAAAACCTCTAAGATAGTTCACTTGACTTTCTTAAGACTCTGAACCAACACCAGAAAACACTCTCTCTAGGCTTCTTGTTAAATGAAAAAATATGGTTAAACCACTTTTGACAGTCTACTACATACAGCAAAATGTAAATCTTAATTGAAATATGTCCTCTCAGCTGTGCTTAAGCAACTGAGTCCTGAGCTTTTCAGGTTTTCAGTCTGAAAGAGTACACCTCTGGTGCTCTGAAAGGGAAGAGAAAGGACACCCTGTTCTCCATATAAATTAAAGAAGAAAAATCTGTGCATTTAAGTGGGCCATATAAAAGTTATCAAGCAATTACCTCCTAACTCCTTCCTATCCAAATTCCCTGATATGCTCTCCCTACTCCTTTATTCCACGTTACTGCCTTTTCCAGGATTCTGCCTCACATCACAGCATGTCTTCTGTTATTTCCTTCTTGCAAGCTAGTTTTGTTTTCTCCATCTAAAAAAGTCAACAATCATTGTGTATTTCAATTCCCACTTTCCTCAAACGCATTGATTCTTCTTATCTATTACTCTTTTCTCATACTCAGTGTCTTTGTCTTTATGGGGTTTGTACTTTGCTTTTCCCCATCCCTTACTGCCATTATATAATCAAATCTAATAACTTCTTAGAGAAAGTTAAAAATTCCTGCATAGCCACACGTGAACACAAAGTCACTGATTTTTAGCAAACCTATAAGATAGTCAGACATCCATTCAATTTCTTTTTTTAAGATTTTATTTATTTATTTGACAGAGAGAGATGACAAGCAGGCAGAGAGGCAGGCAGAGAGAGAGGAGGAAGCAGGCTCCCTGCTGAGCAGAGAGCCCGATTTGGGGCTCGGTCCCAGGACCCTAGGATCATGACCTGAGCCGAAGACAGTGGCTTAACCCACTGAGCCACCCAGGCATCCCTCCATTCAATTTCTTAACTGAGTCTCAAATGCATCCTGAGTTCTAACGTAAACCTAAGTTCTACTTCTTACACGTTGTTATATGACCAAATTCTTTCAGTTCAGTATTTTGTAACATTAAAATATTAATCAATTGATACTTTGTCTGTGTATTTCTATGAAAATAATTTGAATACTGTAGATTTATTGTTATATTTATAGATTTATAATCAAAGTTTCATCAGTTGAAGTTTTTGGAAATTTCATATATAATGATTAACCTAAAATGATACTGCCTCAAATCCCTCTGATATCAAGGCCCAACACCTGATTATAGCCAAACCTGTGGTGGATAGTTCCATGGGAAATTGCAGTTACTTAACACTGATAGCATCTCATGTTCTATCTCTCATTTTAGAATGTGTCCAACACAACCCAAAATTGTAGGACAGTTAATGTCCTCTGAGGACAACTCTCAGTGAAGTGGAAATAAGAACCACAGATAAAATTGTCAGTTTTCAGCTCTTCATGAGGACAGCTTAAAGAAGTTTCTCAGGACCTTTCAGTAAAAGCAAGCCTTCATTTTCTATCCACAGCAATTATATCAACAATGTACCTCTTTGACAAAGTTGCTTCTTCACTGTATCACTTTCCCATTCTTTTCTACCTTGGATAATCTCCAAGATAACCTAACAGTACTCAAATCCTTTGTCCTACTCTTTGCTCTCAGGATAAATGGAGCCAAAAGACTTAGATTAATATCAAGTTCTAATGGGATCTTAGAGCTATTTCTGTCCAGATTTTCATAAACATAGGGACCTTTGAATTATCAGGCTATAAATAAGTTCTAAATGGAGGGGGCAAAAGCAAAAAGTAGAAATTTTTAAGTTTGATTTTTAATCATGACTAATTGACTTTATTGATTATTAAAAATACTAACATTATAAAAGTGTGGATCTTTGTAAAACAATGTCATAATGTAAGAAATAAGTTGCATAGTCCTTTGGAGAATATTAAACCAAGTGTTCAGGTGCCATCTAATTTCTTGTTTAATCCAGAACTTTGGTGTGCATTATCTTGAGGAATAGGATTTTGAAGTCCAGACACTAACAGAAACCTGATCCAAATGTGTGTGTTTATATTTCTGCTTTTGTTGTAAAAATCAAAGTGTGATTGCTGGTTTAAAATGGTAAAACTAATAATGTTCATGGCCTCTATTATAAATTTTCTAATTGTATGGGAAGAATCCAATAAACATAGAATTAATGGATTTGCAAATCCTCAAAGAGCTACAGGTCAGGTAGTGGTATGTTCTGATTCAACAGCATCATAATGCAGCATTTTATATGTGTGGCTAATGGATATTTTCATGAATGTTTGCTAGCTAGTCAGCCAATATAGAGAAATATTAGGTAGGGTAATTACTCACAGTTGTGTTTAATAAAATGAGAGAAAATTATCAAATGACAGTAATAATAATAATCCGATAGCAGGCTAAATAATTCAATGATAATTCCAAGTATTAATCTAGCTTTCTTCCCTGATTATGACTCTTCTCTCCTTTATCATAATGGGAGTAGTAGATTGTCTGCAATGAATTGTGAAAACCCAGCAGTGACTTTGGCAGTGAAGGCCTCCCATCCATTTTGATAGGTTAAAATGATTCTGGTTGGTCTTGAGCAAATGTGTCAATTTGTTTTTTCTGTGTGTGTCATAAAAGAAAGGAGCAATAGTAAATTCTTGCTGTTATTCCATGGAGCCAATAAAATCATACTGCCAACAAGAGGCTGTTGACACTGTAAGTGTAGTTAACTGTCTTGAAATACTAGGCCTCGAAATAAAATTCCAATATTTCATATAACCTCTTTTTTTTTAAAGAAAACAACAAAACAAAACAAAACAACTATACTGCTTACATTTAGGGCCCTGCTGTTGTGTAACTATTCTTGAACATGTCTACTGTAAGTGTATATATATGTATATATTTTTTTCTGTGCAATAAATTCATTTAGAGATAAATTTGGATTGCAAATTATTTTGGGGGAGGCATGGTATTTGTGGCTAGTCTTACAAGTAAAAAGGACTAAAAGAAAGAAGGAAAACATTTTTATTACAGCATATTTACATCTGTCCAAAGTACTTATTTACTCTAATACTGACTAATGTATAATACTGTACACAAAGAAAGAAGTTAAATGAGTTTTAATTCAGTCGAAGTATAGCTGGCCATTTTAAAACTTACCACTGAATCTCTCTGGTATGAAATGTGATATCTGGCAATCTGGTCCAGTTCATTACATCAGGTCATTTGTATGTTCTTATTACCATTTTGATAGCATAGCACATTTTATAACCCATACATTTTACAATGGAACTATGATGCATGTATTTTCAAAAGTATAGACATACATGAAGCTATGAGGTCAAAAAAGATGAATGTCCGTAGTACCATATAGACTCAACAAATAAAAGTGTCCAAGGCTCTGAGTGAGATTTATGAATATTGTGTAAGATTAGGCCAACATGTGGTTTTGTATAAATAATCTGTTCTTAAATTAGAATTACAGTCGTTGAGTACAGTGTTGAAAATGGCAGATAGATTTTAGCTATCTTTGCTCACTAGGGAAAATGGAAAAATGTTTAGTTTGGTCAGGTTTTCACTTAACTTCTGAAAAATCTTACGTTTGAGAGAACCCTTCTGAAATAAGAATCCTTAAAGACATAACCCCTTTGGCACAAGTTTTCAAGAAACTTGTTTGATGTTGTAGACAATTATATGGCACACGTACTGTTCTAGATGTTTCATGCCAATAATATGTAAGCCATACCAAGGCTACATATACATATAGAGATGTTCCTCAGCTTACAAGGGGGCTATGTACAGAGACACCCATAAAAAATTGAAAATGCATTTAATACCACTAAACTATCAAATATCATAGCTTACCTTAAGCTTATTTAAACATACTCAGAACTCTTACATTTGCCTGCATTTGGGCAAAATCATCTTAAGCAAAGCCTATTTTATAACAAAGTATCAAATATCACATGCAATTTATTAAATATTACACTAAAAAAAAGAAGAATCGTTATATATAGAATGGTTGTAAGAATATCAGGTGTTCACCCCTGTAATCTTCTAGCTGACTGGGAGCTGTGGCTCACTGCCCCTGCCCAGCATCACAAGATGGCACCATACCACATGACACTGGCCCTTTTTATAAAGACCCAAATTCAAAGTTCAAAGTTCAGATTCTACTGAATCACTTTCACTTTCACATCATTGCCAAATATTTCATAAGTTGAATCATTGTAAATCAGGAGCCATCTGATTTGAAAGTTAAATCACAGTCACCCATATACACACAAAAAAAGGCCTTCATGTAGGGCCATCTATGTATCTCTAAACAACATAGCATGACATATCAACGGCAAAAAATGGATGCGAAGGGGACAATTGCTTTGCATCAGTACTCTGAGCAGTAACATACATGGCCTTACTCACCTAGCAGAACTCCAGAGCTAGCTGATGGCAAGGAATTTTAAAAATGTTTGCTGAACAGCTTAAGCCCTATTATTTTTAACTTAGTGTGCATATCTGTCTTCTCAAGATATGTTAATTTATTTTATTGACTTATTACAAAACCAAATAATTTCCTCTTATTTAAGTGGCAGGTAAATAGAATTCTTTTTAATTTAAATCAAATGGCTTTTTAGGGAAAATATACTAAAAATTCTGAAACTTGTATTGCTTATGAATCTTTTATTGGAATCCTTATCAAGTTGTATTTTTCAAGTTTTTCCTAAATAATCTTCAACGAATTGAAAATAGTTTTTGGATTTTATTCAAGGCTATTAACACACAATTTCACTTTGTTAAATATAGTGCTAAACGTTCAACCAAAACGTTGTGTCTTTTTTTTTCCACTACCACATCCTCCATCTACGGACTGGATTCTCTCCCCAACTAGCACATATATACCATTGTCTATCTTTAGGATAAGTAAGGGTCATCTTTTGTCTTTATTCTATTTCTTGTATGCTTCTGAACTTGTTGAATTTTAATAGTCACACCATAAGTATCACATACTTGATTTCCCTTTAAATAGTAAACAGTGCACAACCAGAGCATACCTTCAAAGCTATCAATATACTTACTCTGATATATTATTTTTGTATTTTTGTAAATTAAAATAATTAAAATAATAGAACAAGAGTTTCAGGTGGTAGGTGTTGTAAGTTTACCCAAACTGACTTTTGTCAAACTCGTTTTTGTCATCATATATGTCAAGTAGTTTTCTCAGGTTTATTTTTAGAATATCCTTGTGTAATGAATATTTACACTGATATCTAGTATAAAAATCTTGCAATTTATTTTAGAAACAATCTATTTCTTTAATTCATTAAAGACATTTTTGGCTTGTTTCCAGTACTTTCTTACTGGTTAAAAAATGAATTTGAAGTAGTCTGAATTTCATTATTATATGGCACTTTCCCTTTGATGAATACAAAGATGATATTCTATATTAGCTATCTGAGAAGAATTTATTTTTTTAATTTTATTTATTTGTGAGTGAGAGAGAGCACAAGCAGGGGGAGCAGCAGGGTGAAGGAGAGGCAAACTCCCGGCTAAGCAGGGAATCTGTTGCAGAACTGCGTCCCAGGACCCTAAGATCATGACCTGAGCTAAAGGCTCAGGCGTTTAACTGACTGAGCCACCCAGGTGTCCCAATCTGAGAAGAGTTCTGTATGTTATTCCTATTCATATGAAGTTTAAAATCTAGGTAATTAACTTAATATTTTAGTGGCTATTACATAGATAGCACTATGTTCCACTCAGAGAGTAAGAAAGAAATATTAAATCAACCATATTCTATGCATTCTAAATGAAAATCATTAATCAATCATAATAAACCCTTCTATTGATGGAATATCAACTTATAAGCTTTCCTCCATATGAACAATGCCAAATACCAGAATAAAGGGTCATCTAATACAAATAAAGGATAGAATTAAAGAAATCTGGTAAGACATTTAATTTTGAAAAATGGTGCTATAGTGTTGCTGAGTTGTGGTTTTCAGTTACATAATATCTGAAAAGTGTAGAAGTAAGGTGAGTGTTACGCGAGATGAGAAATGGTATATAATTAAGATATTTTTAAAAGTACAGATAAATACAAATTTGTAAACATAGCATTATGGAGGAATAAAAATAAATGATAGCTACACACTCTAATGTCAATAAATCTTGGAAAGTTAATAGAGAAGTAAAACAAGGACAGTGCAAAAAGTATGGTACATTTTTATGAAGTTCAAGCAAATTCTGTGAAACTGTAGATGGACTTAAAGATACTATTATGTATCAAATATTGCAAAAATTAAGCAAGGAAATAGCAAACATAAAATAACCAAAGCATACAAACTTGGGTAGATACAATAGATGTGATCATGTTCTACTTCATAAAGAGATGAGTTAATAGATAAATAGAAGTAACTAGACTTTTTAGACGTTAATAAAACTTTGCCTGTTATTTCTTAGCTATATAAAATATATGGTTTTCTAACAAAAACGCTTATCTTAAAAATATTTAAAAATAAATTTCAGGCTACTCATAAGGTTCTATTTACTTTTCCACTGAAGGAAAAGCTGGTTGTTGTAGTTGTAGTTGTTTGTTTGTTTTAGTCTCCTCCTAGATTTTATTATTATAATGTGGAATGAGGAATGTTAGATTGAAAAGTAAATTATTTTATAGACAAAATTCATTACTTGATTCACCTCCTGGTACAGCAGATGGAACTCCTGAAAACATGCCCTTTTGCCTTACAGAAGAGTAACAGTTATGCTTACTTCTGAAACATGCTTGGTGGTGGCCCTAAATAGTGACACCATAGTAAACATTTTGAATATTTGCAATTAATTTTTATAGTCATAGGGCTCCAAAAGGCACTGCTGGTCTCTTAGCAGGTATTTCAATAAAGCTAAAAGTTGCCTGACTGTTTAAAAATATTAACAAGGCACAAAACATGGCAGAAGTATTGTCCTCAGATATTATTTTTTTCCATATGCTCCTGATCCAAACATGACGAGTTATTTTTTTAAATTTATTTATAAAGATTTTATTTATTTCTTTGACAGAGATCACAAGTAGGCAGGGTCAGGCAGAGTGAGAGGGGGGAAGCAGGATCCCTGCTGAGCTGAGAGCCCGATGTGAGACTCGATCCAAGGATTCTGGGATCATGACCTGAACCAAAGGCAGAGGCTTTAACCCACTGAGCCACCCAGGTGCCCCCATGACAAGTTATTTTTTTTAAAAGATTTTATTCATTTATTTGAGAGAGAGAGATTACAAGTAGGCAGAGAGGCAGGCAAAGAGAGAGAGGAGGTATCAGGCTCTCCATTGAGCAGAGAGCCCAATGTGGGGCTCCATCCCAGGACCCTGAGATCATGACCTGAGCTGAAGGCAGCGGCTTAACCCACAAGCCACCCAGGAACCCGACAAGTTATTTTTGATAGATATATATACAATGTATTTTCCAGTTATAAGAAAAATGGTTCTGCTATTTTTAACCTTTTTAAAAAATTACATAATTTTTTTAAACTTAAATTTTATTTGTTAATGTTTTACCTTTCTTTTCTTTTTTTTTAAAGATTTTATTTATTTATTTGACAGAGAGAGATCACAAGTAGGCAGAGAGGCAGGCAGAGAGAGAGAGAGAGAAAGAGGGAGAGAGAGAGAGAAGCAGGCTTCCTGCGGAGCAGAGAGCCCGATGCAGGGCTCGACCCCAGGACCCTAAGATCATGACCCGAGCCAAAGGCAGCAGCCCAAACCACTGAGCCGCCCAGGTGCCCCAATGTTTTACTTTTCAGTATACTACTTAGAATATAAACCCTATCCCATTTTGTAAGAAGGTTACCATTTAAAAAATGGTAATTTTCTCATTGTGTCTTCCCCTCTCATTGCTTTATTTTGAATAAAACATTTCACAATGAACATAACTGATGCTTTCCTTTTGATGGTCCCTCGTTGGGCATATTGTATATGAGCCATGACAATTAGTTTTACAACATTTATTCATGGTTGTTGATATGTTTTATCATAACTAATTTTCCCTCCCTTATCTAGATTCCCCAGCTTTCAGACAGGTGGACACTTCAATAAACCATACCCAAGGGATGTATCAAGTACTTCTTAGACATTCTCTCAGATCCTTGAGGTCTAATTTTGCCTAGGGATTTGCAATAGGTTCTGCCAGAGGCACCACTGTGACAACTGATGTCCATTGTCTATCTCCTGCTAAGCTCAAGAGGTCACTGGTTTCCAAGTTTACCTATACAATTAATGCACTC